>NW_016157857.1:21731-24414 GCF_001687245.7 Rhagoletis zephyria | reverse complement strand
AAAGGTGACAATTTCCCCTATTTGATAGTTACCAACTTCAAATCGATATACCTCGATTCCTAGACGTGACCCAGCGAAACGCCGGGACACGTATAACTTCTTTTTTACCGATATAACTTTCCCCGGTAGTTTGAACCATTCCCGATCACTGACCCCTACCATTTGTCTCACAGTGATATTGTTGAATATAATTGTTATAAGGCCATAAAATAACAAAAACAAATAACTTAAGGACGAGCACACCTAAAAGTTGAACATTCTAAAAATAGACTTATTAACAAAAACCAACAAAACCAACAACCACATGATCAAGTGTAAATCGTAGCGGTATAGCAGCGCTTGATTGTGTTGGCTTAGCAAAATGAAAAAGTGGGAAAAATGCTACGATAATTTACAAGTCGGACTTAAAACCAAAATAAAAAAAATATATATATATTCCGCCGAACTGATAACCTCCTCCTTTTTTGGAATTCGGTTAAAAAGTGGGAAAAAAGCAAAGATAATTTACAAGTCGGACTTAGCATAGTGCGTAGGCAACTGGCTGAGTCAGTGGGATCATCGGTTCGAATCCTACTGAAAGAAGTCTGATGAGGAAATGTGTTGATTTCCGAAATAGCTATCACGGCTACCATTTTTTCAAATTATTGTTGCTTTTCCACAATAAGTTTTTCATTAAAAAAGACCTCGAGCTCAATGGAAATTGTTGAACATCATAATAAATAATTTTATATTCATGACGTTTTTGAATAGCAACAATGAGATCATTTCCATCTTCAGTGTTTAAATCAGGGTTGTTGCGAATATCATTCCGAAATAAAAGTCCTTTCCGGATAATAAACAAACCGCCTGTCGATATTAAACAAATTTGGTCATATCATATGACAGAGGAATGAAATAGCTTTTAAACAGAAATAACGAACGATCTTCATTTATATTTTTTTTTATAATTTAATATTAAAGAAATGCATACACCTGACACAAGGTTTGTTCTATGGTACTTGATTAACATTTTTTATTGAAATATTTTTAAATATGTGGCTTTCCTCGTTTAGACATTTTAGTTACAAAGATATTAAAGTCCTCTTTAATTTGGTAAGCGGTTTGTTTATTATCCGGAAAGGACTTTTATTTCGGAATAATATTCGCAATAACCCTGGCTTAAATAGTCAAAGAATTCTATACATTTCATTTTAAAATTACTTTTAATTTGAAATTCACTTTGAAAAATTTTAATTAGAAGCCGGCTTCTCTCTTTACGCAAGGAAGCACACTTTATACTTAAGATCCTCTCAGTTGCTTCGTTTGAGTATGGTGTTGAGAAAAAATAATTACATATTTTTTCAAACTGTGGAAAAGTACAATTATTTAATGACTTCATCTAAATTTCCTCATGGCTTAAATTAATTTTTTCAACTATACAAAAACTTTGCAAGACTAAGAATTCGCTAAAAAGAGTATCTAACTCTATGTCTTTTATGAAAAACTCCTTTACAATGTGAATAAATTGTGAAAAAAGAATTGTAAGTTATAGGCAAAAGCCATTCGAATATTCAAATGTGTTGTTATTAAACTGAAAGTTATTTTCGATATAATTAACAACACTCGACAGAAAAACGTCAGCCTTCTTTTTAAATAATTTAAGCTCCATCATATTAACGCAACTGGTACGTAACGCCTCGGCGATATGCCTATAAAACGATTGATCTTTTTGTTGTATTAATTTCTTGGGTATATCAAAAATTATCTGAAACATGTCAACTATAATTAAATTATTTTCTTCTTACTTTTTACAGTACAGTTTGAGAAAGTTCCAACGTTATGTAACAACCTTAAGAGAATCTTAAAGTATTTTGTTTGAATTGAAAATTCAGTACAAATCAGTACAAATTTTGAAAAATCAGGACATTAGTGTACTGATTGAAGAAATGAATAAAATCAGTACAAGAGTTGAAAAATCAGTACTGTACTGATAAAATCAGTACGTTTGGCAACCGTAGCCTGGGGAAACGGGCCGCCTGCGTGCCTTCCCCCGGTGTAGAACTTCCCTCGGGGGGTTTGCCCATACCGGTGTCTTGGGGGGTAGGCTTGCCCACAGGGGTATAGCTTTTCCCTCCGACGGTGCTGGTGACCTGAAAGAGGTTAGATGGGACCGTTTAGGTCCAATCGGTGCCGTCAAAGCGGTTTCCGAGATTTTGGACTTCGTTTTCTTGCAGTGTCCGACGGCAGCACTTATACCCGTGAGGGGATCCGAGGCTTGGAGTGCAATGGGGTATAGTCATTGCGCTGGGTATGCAGTTACAGTTGCATGGCTATACTCAATCCCGACTCTTGCGTCCTCGTTCGCGCACTCTGGGCAATGTGAGCAACCCATGTGCTAGATGCGGTAACCAATCCGAGTGGAGCCTTGGGTCACGGCAGAAAGAGAGGGAGCTTCGGAGGGGCCACTCTGACTTATTCGGTTTAAGGGCTCACTGAATTCTGCAGCGTCTGTTCACCAGTAGGTGCGGCTGCAAGCGGGTGTCTGCTTGGAGCAAGCGGCTCGCTATATAAACGTGTATTTGGTTGCGAAACCACCCCCGCCCCAGCAATGGATTGCGCGCTGGGCTTTGGACCCGCCATGTAAAAACCTGGAATGTCCGGACCCTTAATGGGGAAGGTGCCTCTGCCCGGCTGGTTGATGTCC
>NW_016157857.1:6939-20838 GCF_001687245.7 Rhagoletis zephyria | reverse complement strand
GCTGGAGCTGACAGCCTGCCAGCTGAGCTATTCAAGTACGGCGGCGAGGAGTTGATAAGGTGCATGCATCAACTCTTGTGCAGAATATGGTCAGATGAACACATGCCCGACGATTGGAATTTAAGTGTGCTCTTCCCAATCCGCATGAAAGGTGACCCCGCCATTCGCGCCAACTACCGCGGGATCAGCCTTCTTAGCATAGATTACAAGGTCTTATCAAACGTATTGTGTGAAAGACTGAAGCCCACCGTCAATGAACTGATTGGGCCTTATCAGTGTGGCTATATATACGCCAAATCTTGGAAAAGGCCCGCTAGAAAAAGGCTGACACTCACCACATTTGTCGACTTTAAAGCCGCTTTTGACAGCACTAAAACGAGTTGCATATGCGCCTCTATGTCTGAATTTGCCGTGCTCTCAAAACTGATACGGCTATGTAAAATGACGCTGAGCAATACCACCAGCTCCATCAGAATTGGGAAAGACCTCTTCGAGCCGATCACCACCAAACGGGGTTTTCAGTCAGGGCGACTCCCTTTCATGTGACTTCTTTAATCTGATGTTGGAGAAGATAATAAGAGCTGCAGAACTGAACCGCTCAGGAACAATTTACTACAAGAGCGTGCAATTGCTGGCTTATGCCGATGACATCGACATCATCGGTAACAAAAACCGCGAAGTCTGTTCTGCCTTTTCCAAGTTGGATAGGGAAGCAAAGCGCATGGGTCTGGTGGTAAACGAGGACAAGACGAAGTATCTCCTGTCATCAAACAAACAGTCAGCACATTCGCGCCTTGGCACCCACGTCACTGTTGACAGTTACAATTTCGAGAAAGTAGAGAATTTCGTTTACTTGGGAACCAGCATTAACACCGATAATAATGTCAGCATGGAAATCAAGCGCAGAATCACCCTTGCCAACAAGTGCTACTTTGGACTGAGTGGGCGGTTCAGGAGTAAAGTCCTCTCTCGACATACGAAAACCTCGCTCTATAAGTCACTCATCGTGCCCGTGCTGGTATATGGCGCAGAAGCATGGACAATGACAACATCCGATGAGGCGGCTCTTGGAGTGTTTGAGAGAAAGATTTTGCGGAAGATTTACGGGCCTTTACGCGTTGGCGACGGCGAGTACCGCAGACGATGGAACGATGAGCTGTATGAGCTTTACAACGATATGGACATAGTGCAGCGAATTAAAATACAGCGGCTCCGCTGGATTGGTCATGTCGTTCGAATGGACACCGACGCTCCAGC
The DNA here is from genome assembly GCF_001687245.7 of Rhagoletis zephyria. NCBI lineage: Eukaryota > Metazoa > Arthropoda > Insecta > Diptera > Tephritidae > Rhagoletis > Rhagoletis zephyria. Next base: position 19,581 of record NW_016157857.1, on the reverse strand, counting down.
TCTGAAAGTATTCTACTCGGAACCCGCTGGTGGTAGTAGAAGAAAATGGAGGCCCCCACTGCGATGGAAAGATCAGGTTTAGAAGGACTTGGCTTCACTTGGCGTTTCTAATTGGCGTCAGTTGGCACAGAGGAGAAACGACTGGCGTGCTTTGCTGAACTCGGCCAAAATCNTGGTAGTAGAAGAAAATGGAGGCCCCCACTGCGATGGAAAGATCAGGTTTAGAAGGACTTGGCTTCACTTGGCGTTTCTAATTGGCGTCAGTTGGCACAGAGGAGAAACGACTGGCGTGATTTGCTGAACTCTGCCAAAATCGCTGAGGCGGTTACAGCGCCAAAAAGAAGAAGATCCGAGGCTTTTTTAAAATTTTCCATATCATCTGTGTCTTAGGTCACCTACTCAGATGAGACCTTTCGGTGACAGAAAAAAGTTGAAGGGGAAAAGAACGGTCGACGACGGCAGAGCCCCTTGCCGCAGCAAGTCCACCGTTACTCCCGGAGGCGGACAGGTATCCGGGAGGCGCCGTTAGAATACAGTCGGAAAGTCCCCTGACTGCAAACCATCCAATGGGCACGGTGACGCATGACATCCTGGATTAGGGAAACAGTGTTGCCGCGCTCGAAAATAAAATTTAGCAAAATCTCTAAAAAAAATTAATTAATCCCGTTAAATTAAGCAACTTATTTAACGGGTATTAATAAAACGCAAAATGCTTGGAGTTACTGGGTGTTTCTTCCTGAGCTTGGTAAATTGGTTATAGAAATAAAAAGTAAGCATGTAAGTAAGTAAAGCCAATCCAAGGCTGAGGATTGTCGTCAAAAGTAAGGATTTTATAGTTGCCTAATTTGAAAACTATTACACATTCTTTCAGGCTTTCAACACATAGGCTGAGCTCCAGGTTGCATTAATATAAAGCATCAGCCTCTTTTATTTCTGAACTATAACTGCTGGAAAAGTCCAGTATGCGCAACTACGTTCAAATGCCGAATTGGAACTTAGTTCCGCAAATTGGACATTTCCATCAATTATAGTTTAGAAATAAAAGAGGCTGATGCTTTGCATTAATGCAACTTGGAACTCAGCCATACTCCTGTAATACTTAACTGCCCTTGCGCTAGTTTTTTGAATGCATGCAAAAAACGAGGTTGGTATCATGTTATCCATAATGGGCGTGTTGATCATGTCACGCAAATGAAGAGACCTAAAGTTCTTGGTCGCCTCCGAACGGCAAATGGTTTTTATGAGAAGCGATTTCATGGCAGAAGTACACTTCTTCTTCTTATTTGGCGCTGTAACCGCCTAAGCGATTTTGGCCGAGTTCAGTAAAGCATGCCAGTCGTTTCTCTTCTGTGCCAACTAACGCCAATTGGAAACGCCAAGTGAACCCAAGTCCTTCTCCATCGCAGTTGGGGCCTCTCTCTTCCTGTGCTACCACCAGGGGGTTCCGAGTTGATATTTCCAGAGCTGGAGCGTCGGCGTCCATTCGAACGCCATGCCCAAGCCAGCGCAGCCGCTGTATTTTAATTCGCTGCATTATGTCCATGCCGCTGTAAAGCTCATAAAGCTCATCGTTCCGTCGTCTGCGTTACTCGCCATAGCCAAAGCGTAAAGGCCCGTAAATCTTCCGCAAAACCTTTCTCTCGAGTACTCCAAGAGCCTCCTCATCGGATGTTGTCATTGTCCATTAGGGTGATTCAAAATTGGAACTTTTTTGAATTTCGACTGAGAACATTTAGACTCTTGAAGATAAGAGGGAAGACACGCTCCTTCTAAAATTTCAGCTTATTTGAACAAGATTTAGAGGTCGCTCGACGCTGTTGTTGGTTTTCCCGAAACTACAGATTTTAGATGCATCTTTACACTTGCATCAAATCTTGTCGGATTTTGTCGAAATTTTGTAGGTAGAATCCAAAATATCAGCTTATTAGAGCACAGTTTATATAAGTTCGATAAAAGAGTTTTAAACACATTTATTAATTAGTTAGTAACTAAGTTTTGCTTTATAAAAAATTAATATTTGCATAAATTTATTTTGTTCCTTAGCCACTTAGCGCATGCTTAATACACCTAAGATCACATTATAATTCATATCATTAGTAGACCTCATCAATTAATATTATTAAAGTTTAAATAAAAAAATCGCCAGATATATATCACTCATATGCCATGTTGAATCCAATTATTTTCATAGTCATTGTAAATATTAATAGTATAATAATAATATTTTGGCGCTTACACCTTTACCAAGTGTTTGGTTCTACTCCAATTTGTGGTGTGGCGGGGAACCTACAGTTTTATGCCGCCTCCGAACAGCAAATGTATTTTTTGAGAAGCTTTTTCAAGGCAAAAATACACACGAAGGCAGTGTTGAGCATTAATCAATTAATTTTTCAATCATTTTGTTAATTTATTAAAAAAGTAATTGCAATTAAATTAATTTCAATTAAAATTTTAATTGCGCATTGCAAATAAATTAATTGAAATTAAACGTTTAGTTGGGTATGGCACACGGCAAATAATTTAATTGCAACTACTTTGTTGATAACAATTAGCCTACTTATACTAGATTTCCACTAGGCATTAAAAGGCAAAACTGGCATATGGCAAAGTTGGGCAGTAAAAAAGTATCGTGTTTTTATGTGGAAAAAATAGTCATTTAGTTCATTTCCACATGGAATTTTTTAAATGGCATGCATTTTTTGTTATTTCAATGCCTAGTGGAAATACGGCATTATAAAAAAAAAAAAACGGCACAAGCCTGGGTTGTGGGTGGTTGTCATATTCACATCCCTGGCCTATATAGAAGGCATTTATAATCGTTAATTTTTGATAAAATTTACAAACCAATTAAAAAATTATTAATTGTTAACTGAAGAATAGAATATCACCGTTATTCTCCTCAACAATTAAAATTAGTCAATTTATTCTCCACAATTACAATTAACCAATTGTTAGTAGTGATAGTAGTAGTGATAGAAATTAACAATTAATAAATTAATTGTTCTTGAAATTCAAATTTGCTTTTAAAACTTTCTTCTGATGTTGCTTGGGCCAGGGATCGAACCCAGGTATTATGGAGAGGTAGTACATACCTCGAACAATTCTACTACAGCGGTCACACAAGCAAATATTAATAGCAGTTGAAATAAATAACTTATCTTTTCGTTAATTGGAGGAAAAGCTTGGCCAAACACTTGGCAAAGGAGTAAGCGCCAAAATACTATTATTATAATATTCATGCAATGACTAGGAAAATACTGCACTGAGAAGAAGGATTAGTTTCGACGACTAAAGATATTTAGTTCTCGAATTTTGACAATATTTGGGAACTGTTACCGAGGATTGGGAACTATTACCATTAGTAGGAGAGCCAGTGACATTTTTTCGCGATCATTTAGTTAAGGCCTAGTTTTTGCCAGCGCGTTACGGGCGGTATGTTGAGTTGGCATCCGTGATATTAGACCCTGGGGAGGGTAGCACTGGGAGGCAGAACGCCCTTAACTTGTAAAAATCATCGACCAAAAATATGATTTAGTTAACGCTGCAATTTAACCCATCGAGGCTGTGATAGTCCACAATTATCAGGTTACATTGGCAGAACGATCAGCCGGTAGTAAAAGGGTGGCAGAAGGCCCCAAACGTATCATGAGAGCAATGAAATTTTTATTATTTAGTTAATTCTGAAATGTTCATATGTTATTCTTTAAACGATTTCAAGTCTAAAATTAAATTGGCAGATCGAAATTCCGGTATTAACTACCTGGCAGAACGATGTAAATGTCCTTTTCGGGGGCTTTTTTTCGCAAATATTTTATAAAAATATATGTAGTTCATATATATAGTTCATAAACACGAAAATTAAATGTCTAAACTTTGTGCAAAACTCAGAAAAATTCAATGAATTTTCTTGAAAATTTTCAATTGTCTAATCAGATTTCGTAGTAAAATTTTGATTATGCAGTTTTGTAGCTTAATAAATTTTATTATAACTAAGTACAAGTTTGAAGGTGCTAAAAAATTCCGTTGATTCTATAAAGTTTTGTTATTGCGAGGTGTAGATACATTTAAGGAATAGTATTTTATTTTTAATTTTTTTTTCCAACAATATTCAGCAATACAAACATATAAAACATCTGAATGCAAACAATCAATTAATAAATATTAATATACAAGTGTATTAGAAATGACTAGCATTAGCCCAGTAAAAATCGAAATTTGAAAATTTGTTGAGTAGTGTAATCTATACATCTTCTTCGGCTTCGACCCGATAGTAATCTTCTGCATCATCCTCTGCTGAATCTAAATCACGAGATGCTTGTGAATCTGTATCTACAAAATTCAAACAAATTGATAAAAAAAAATTAATATTTTTATTTTCAAATTTTCTGTTAAATCTGCATACCTGATTCTCTGTCACTTTCCTGATCCTCGGTGTTTTCAAGTACATCTGCGACTAATTCTGGTGACTAATCTCCATTAAACCAGACAAATTCATACTTTTTATTATTAAGAGACCAGCCATACTGCTCTGGTGATTTGTTAGTTGGCTGCTGTAAGTTTGCGTTCAGCCAGATACTGGTAATGTATGAGCTTCGCAATAACTGCTGTTGAACTTCTGCTGAGCATGGTGGCAAGCCTGATGCGTCACAATAGCAAATATTTTTTCTTAACATGTCTTGAGTGTCTTTTGCTTTATAAGCTTCATTGAAAAGTTCCAAGCGAGCTTCATTAACCGTATCGGCATTTTTTTAGACCATACATCCGGCAAACACATTGTTCAAAAATTGGAAACACCGTTGAAGTATCAACATTATCCTTGCCTAGGTTTTCAAATGCTTTTTGATACGTGTCGAACGCCTTCAATATCTTAAATGGTTTATTTTTGAAGTGAAACTTCTTTAGCGGCATTTGGTTGGTTGGGAGTAAATTGGAAAATTCAATGGAAATTGCACACGGAAAGGGTGCAACGGAAATGGTTGGGGCTGAAACAAGTGTGTCTGGTGTGTATGCATATGGTATACAACTAATAAAAGGTTACAGAATAACACTTAGAAAGAGACCAATACAGTAAAGGTGAGTACGTACATACATAGATAAAAAAAGGATAAAGACAAAGGTAAAAATAGAAACAAAAACAAAGATGCGTAAAGATAAAGGCAAAAATGAAGACCAAGGTAAATTTAAACACTTTACTTATATATATAAGGGCAAAGGTGAAAGGGAAGATGCAGATGAAGAAAATGATAAACATTAAAGTAAAGACAAAGAGGAGGATGAGGATACCGATAAAAGTAAAGATGAAGATAGGGGAAGAAAGATTAAAACAAAGTTAATTAAAGAGGAAAGGATGTAGAGAGAGACACAGAGACTCAATCTGGCACCTATTTTGGGAATTTAGAGATTTTCGGGATTCTCGAGACTTGTCGATGAAATAATCGACATTTTTATCGGTTTTGTTATCGATTTTGTTATCGATATTTATAGATTTTGTTACCGATTTCGTAATCGCTATTAATCGATTTTGCTATTGTTATTTATCGATTTTGTTATCGATATTTATCGATTTTGTTGTCGACATTTATCGATTTTCTTAACGATGTTTATCGATTTTGTTATCGATATTAATCAATTTTGTTATCAAAATTTATCGATTTTGTTATCGATATTTATCGACTTTTTGATCGATATTTATCGATTTGAATATCGATATTTATCGATTTTGTTATCGATATCTATCGACTTTTTATCGATATTTATCGATTTTGTTATCAATACTTATCGATTTTGTTATCGATTTTTATCGATTTTGTTATCGAAATTTATAGATTTTGTTATCGATATTTATCGATTTGGTTATCGATGTTTGTCGATTTCGTTATCGATATTTATCGATTTTGTTATCGATATTTTTATAGATTTTGTTATCAATATTTTTATCGATTTTCTAATAAATTTTGCTACCAATATTATAACCGATTTTGCTATATTTGGTTGGAGGTAACTATCGATTTTGTTATCGGTAGAGTGTAAAGATAAAAATGAAGATAAAGGAAAACAGAATAAGATAAATATATGCATAATAGATAAAGTATGCATGTACATATTTATGTATATTGGTTATGAGAAAAAAGAGATTCGTATCATAAGTTTCACTTCTCCAGTGTGGCCCGGGCGCACTTACTTTTTTTCCTTTACGGAAAAATGAAGGGTTGTAATCACANGGTTGGAGGTAACTATCGATTTTGTTATCGGTAGAGTGTAAAGATAAAAATGAAGATAAAGGAAAACAGAATAAGATAAATATATGCATAATAGATAAAGTATGCATGTACATATTTATGTATATTGGTTATGAGAAAAAAGAGATTCGTATCATAAGTTTCACTTCTCCAGTGTGGCCCGGGCGCACTTACTTTTTTTCCTTTACGGAAAAATGAAGGGTTGTAATCACATGCCGTAAGTGCGTGAAAACCAGGCAGAGCTTTTGACAATGACGTTCCCAATTTTTCGTATAATTTTGTGACATCCAGGCACCGTTGGGCATTGCCAATACCGGCCTCCATCCATATTTTATGTGAGTGATTTAGATGCACCATATTACCCAAAAGAATCACTAAGACATCTGTATCTGAACATCGAATTATTATATTACAAGGTTAATCAATTTTTGAAGCATGAAAAATAATTTTTGCCTCTGCCTTTTCGTGAGCTTGACATGAGAGATGATAATTCGGGGAGCGTATTGCTTTACCATTTTCCATTTTAAAGCTGTAACAAAAATCAAAATTGATGTTCACAGTTTTTTCTCCTATGAACTGAGCAAACTCGTCGCTAGCCCAATGAGTTAAAAGAAATTGAACGAGGGCCTTTTTAAAATTATAATTTTTTTAGCTCCTTCATAAAATCGGTAGGTCGGGCTTGTTCTGGTCCTGATATAGTAGGTAGGCCTACTACACCCAGAAAAAGGTTTAGTTATAATAACCAAGATTTGGTTATAGTGATCAAGTGGCATAGTTGGATATGGCGAAATAAATATATAGTTCACGAAAGTCTGCAATTTACTTAAGACTTCTAGTTGGGACAAATGTATATTTGTTAATAATTACAAAACGACTACCTTGATTGGACAATATTGTTAGTTGAATAAAATCATTGTTGAGCAAATATAAACAATGCTTTGGTTGATACAAGTTTTTAATTAATTTTGTGAACTTGCCGTAGACTTGAATTAGCTAACCGTTTATTATTGGGAAAAAAGTTTCAGTTTGACACAAATAAAAATTTACTCGATGTTTGTTGTGTTTACTTTCTTCTTTTATTTGCATATATTAAGCATAAAAATACGTACATATTTACATAAGTTAGTTACTAAAGTAAATAATACATATGTGTATGGTGGGAAGAATTTCCTAAAAAAGAACGATGAAACAGGAACAGTCGTGCGAAAACCCAGGTCAATATCTGCTGGAAGTATACTGCCTTGCTTTTTCCTTAGCTAAATAGACACTTTCAAATTATAATTCACATGAATTATATATCCACTGAAAAACCCCGGTTGGCATCAAACTTTATATTTTTAATTAAACTTTAAACTATGCGCGCACCGAAACAACCCGCGATGATAGCAAAACTGAAACTGTGACAAACAAGTATGGGCATGTCATAGCACACATGGCGCAGCGATCGACATGCCATAGCTTACTGAGCGCTCTGGGACCACATGCGTGTTTCACCCATATACGAACAGCGGTAGCGGAGCAATGATTTCCACGCACAATGCAATGGTCGGCATACTAGCGCATTCAAACGATTCAATAAGTGGGACTGTGTGCATTGCTCAGCTGGCGCTCTTCGTATGTGCTCAGAGAGCGCTCAGCATTCTTTAGGGGTGGCTCACAAGCATGAATATGTTCCACTCTCAAACCAAATCGTGGTTGCCTCAACTAAGATTTGGTAACTATGACTAAACCACGTGTTGAAAGAAAGCTTATCTGCATTAGCAGAGCTTAATAACATCCTTTTATGAACCATACGTTAAGTTGAATGGAATTTGTAGAAATATGCTTCAAAGAAATATTTATTAGTATTAACCAAACCCTTCAACTAAATTAACGATTTGTTACAACCTAGATGAATATTAGAAGCTTTAATATATTTAGTTATAATACCAATCGATGGTAATAGTTCCCAATCCTTGGTAACAGTTCCCAAATATTGTCAAAATTCGGGAACTAAATATCTTTAGTTGTCGAAACTAATCCTTTTTCTCAGTGTACGCACCTTACTAAATTAATAAAAAAAAATTAACAAAGTTTCATCAACCCTGCACACTTCTTATTATTATTTTTTTCTTTGGGTGTGCAGTTTTATAACTTAATCGTTGAATGGTTGTTTCAATTAATAAGATATTAAATAATACACATGAGATATTCAATATTTTTATTAGAAAAATTCATAACCAAATAAATTTAACCGCAAACCATACGAAATCAAGGCGCGCGAAAAGGACATTTACATGGGTTAAATCGCAGCCTTAACTAAATCATATTTTTGGTCGACGATTTTTACAAGTTAGGTAGCCTCCCAGTGCTACCCTCCCCAGGGTCTAATATCACGGATGAGAACTCAACATACCCCCCGTAACGCGCTGGAAAAAAAGAGGGCTTAACTAAATGATCGCGAAAAAATGGCACTGGCTCTTAGACTACATGGGTTGGTAATTATAACTAAATATATTAAAGCTTCTAATATTCGTCTAGGTTGTATCAAATCGTTAATTTAGTTGAAGGGTTTGCTAAATACTAATAAATATTTTTTTGAAGCATATTTCTACAAATTCCATTCAACTTAACGTATGGTTCATAAAAGGATGTCTTTAAGCTCTGCTAATACAGATAAGATTTCTTTCAACACATGGTTTGGTCATAGTTACCAAATCTTAGTTGAGGAAACCACGATTTTGTTTGAGAGCGGAACATATTCATGCTTATGAGCCACCCCTAAGTAATGCTGAGCGCTCTCTGAGCACATGTGTGTTTCACATACGAAGAGCGCCAGTTGAGCAATGCACACAGTCCCACTTACTGAATCGTTTGAATGTGCTAGTATGCCGACCATTGCATAAAAACGATTCAATGAATGAGACTGTGTGCGTGGAAATTATTGCTCCGCTACCGCTGTTCGTATATGGGCTCAGTAAGATATGGCATGTCGATCATTGCGATAGTTAGAGAATGAAAAGTGTGTGCTATGACATGCCCAGACTTGTTTGTCTCAGTTTCAGTTTTGCCATCGCCGCGAGTTGTTTCGGTGTGCGCATAGTTATTTAAAAATATAAAGTTTGATGACAACCGGGGTTTCTCAGTGGATATATAATGCATGTGAATTATAATTTGAAAGTATCTATATAGCCAAGGAAAAAGCAAAGCAGTATACCTAAACCAGCACTTCCAGCAGATACTGACCTGGGTTTTCGCACGACTGTTCCTGTTTCATCGTTTCTTTTTAGGAGATTCTTACCACCATATACATATGTATTATTTACACAAGTAACTATTTATGTAAATATGCATGTATTTTTTATGCTTAATGTATGCAAATAAAAGCGGCAAGTAAACACTGAAACTTTTTTTCCAATAATAAACGGTTAGCTGATTCAAGTCTACAGCAAGTTCACAAAATTAATAGAAAACTTGTATCAACCAAAGCATTCAACTCACAATATTGTCCACTCAAGGTAGTCGTTTTGTAATTATTAACAAATATACATTTGTCCCAACTAGAAGTCTCAAGGAAATTGCAGACTTTCGTGAACTAGATATTTATTTCGAAATATCCAACTATGCCACTTGGTCACTATAAACAAATCTTGGTAATTATAACTAAACCTTTTTCTGAGTGTATTCAACATGGTATATAAGTGGTATTTATCTGGTGACTTTTTTTATTTGATCTTTAATAATTTTAATTGATGAGGTCCACTATCGATATGAATTATAATATAATCTTAGGTGTATTAAGCATACGCTCAGTGGCTATGGAACAAAAAAAAGAATTAATACAAATATCAATTTTTTATAAGGCAAAACTTAGTTACTAACTAATTAATAGATGTGTTTAAAACTAATTTATCGAACTTATATAAAATGCGTTCCAATAAGCTCAAATTTTGGAACCTACCTACGAAATTTCAGCGAAATCCGACAAGAGTTAATGAAAATATAGCTATTTGTTAATAAAGATGCATCTAAAATCTGTAGTTTCCGGAAAACAAACAACATCGTTGAGCGACCCCTAAATCTTCTTCAAATAAGCTGAAATTTTAGAAGGAACTTGTCTCCCTCTTATCTTCAAGAATCCGAATGTTCTTAGTCGCAATTCAAAAAAGTTCCAATTCTGAATCACCCTATTGTCCATGCTTCTGCGCCATATACCAGCACGGGCATGATGAGTGACTTATAGAGTGTGGTTATCGTACGTCGAGAGAGGACTTTACTCCTGAATTGCCTACTCAGTCCAAAGTAGCACTTGTTGGCAAGAGTGATTCTGCGTTGTTTTCCATGCTTACGTTATTACCGGTTTTAATGCTGGTTCTCAAGTAAACGAAATTCTCTACTTTCTCGAAATTATAAGTGTCAACAGTGACGTGGGTGCCAATGCGCGAATGTGATGACTGTTTGTTTAATGACAGGAGATACTTCGTCTTGTCCTCGTTTACCACCAGACCCATTCGCTTTGCTTCCTTATCTAACTTGGAAAAGGCAGAACAGACTTCGCGGTTTTTGTTACCTAGTACACTAGGAGGTTTGAAAATGCGACGACCGAAGATCGGGAATTGCGTAGAGCAACATTTACTGGAACTTTATATTGGATCTGGATGACAATCTTCCTAATCTAAATTTGAAAAATTGATTGAAATAGTAACTCTTCTGACTATGAATTTTTGAGGAAAAGTTTCCTTTTTGACTGTTTTTATAAACAAATTTAGCAAAACGAAAAAAAGTTTAACATTTTAACAGGCAGGAAAATCTTAGTCAGTTTTGCTTAAATTTAAGCAAAACGGCAACGCTGTTCGGAATGTGCCGATATTTGAACCTGCGACTCACGGAATAATAGTACCGGTCCACAAAAAAAAATGCGGGTGCTTTTAACCGTCCATTTGACGGGTACAAAATTTCGAGTAAATTGCGAAAATTGCAAATTTTTTTGCTATTTTTTCTGCAGGGGTAAAACTTCAGATTCGGATTCAGTGGGTCGAAATACATGCACGCGACATTTTTTTTGTGTGCCGGCGAACAGTAGGTTCTTTCCCTAACAATCCGGACCGGATCCGGTACTTAGAGAATAAACGAAAAGTTTGCTCTCAAAAATGGAACATAATCCAGAAGTACGGGAACGCAAAAAATCACATTTCGTGCCCAAAATTTGTGAAACAGCTAGTGATGTGCTGAATTTTCGGTAACCAATACTTAAAAAAGATTTCGGTACCCAATACTTCCTTTTCGGTACCCGATACCGATTCTTTACATTAAACCTTCGCCATTATATGCATTTCAAGTTTAGAAAAAAACTTTAATTACCAATTTATATGATATCGGCTAAAACACTTGAACTTATCGCAACAGAGAAATATTATTTTATCAGTTTTAATCTTAGTTGATCCAAGGTTCAAGAAAAATGCTTTTACGGATGCAGAAGCCTTTCAGGGGGGAGATTCTGTAACCAGTTAGCGACAAGTTTCCGATCGATATCGCACTTGTTGACGTACAAATATTTCATATCATACGTCAACAAAACCGATGCCGATTCGAAAATTGTCGCTAACTGGTTACAGAATTCAGCTGCTTCAAACAAGTAAGAGTTTCTCTGCATTATGGCCTCGAACCGATTTATATACATCTTTCATTTGAATCCGTATTAAAAGCCCTATTGGCTCCCGCATTCGGGTTTTTACAGGCGAGTCCCCCCTGAACCGTTTTTTCCATATTTTTGGCATATGCGCGATTTCATTGGAAACCTAAATGTTTCGGTACCGAGTATCGAGAGTATTGAATACTTTTCAAATCGGTACCGAATATTGATCAATACTTAAAATTATTGACTCAGCACATCACTAGAAACAGGCAACATGTAAACACAAAACAGCTGATATGCACTTTGAGGCTTTATCCGTTTTTACCCGGAGAAAAAGTCCGGGCTGTTTTGTGCAGGAAGAAGAAGACACTTACGATCCAATACGTTCCCATTTTCGCTCTCTATTACCCATTTTGTTGAGTACGGGAATGATTTCTGGGCTATTTTGGGAACCCGCGGGATCCCGCGTTGCGTACGGGAAAGAACCTAGTATTTCCAGTATTAAAATGTGAGATGGTAGAATTCAAAATTTATCGCAAAAATTCGATAGTTGTTTTAGAAGTGTAGCCCGTGGTGTTGGCATTGTAATTCAAATATTTTCAGTATTCCAATATGAGTGCTGCCGTTAAAACTCGAAGGGCTTTTATAATTACGAACATGCAAAACATAATTAATTTCTTTCTAGTAATGTAAATAGATGTTTGCTTGCAAAAGTTACCAAAATGAAATCAAATTTACCAAGTTACCAAACCACTTAAAAGTTACCAATTTCGGTAGAAAGTTACCAAT
>NW_016157857.1:1443-5041 GCF_001687245.7 Rhagoletis zephyria | reverse complement strand
TTAGCTTATCGTTAATCTCAAAGTTATCTTTTTTCAATAAAATTTTAATTGTTCTCTTGATAATTGCACTGGCCTATAGTCAAAAGATGTAAATAACAGTATTAATATTGCTGGCGTGCATTTAGGTCGCTGGTTCCAAATATTCTAAAATTTTTAATATTAGCTATAGTTGGCGAACTTACTCCTACCGAGTATCGAGAGTATTGAATACTTTTCAAAGGTGACAGGTAATAAGATCAACGGAAATAAGGTCAATTGACTTATTTCCCACCCTGGTGCGAAATAAAGTCAATTTACATTATTATCTTTTTAAAAACGAAATAAAATCCATTGATATTATTTCTCTTTCAAACATTAAATTTGCTTAGCTTCGTGGCGGCCCGCGCCGCGCTCGTGCCCTGCACACTTTTCACAAAGATGAGATTCTGATATAAAAATCCACCTAAGCTTTAACTGTCATCAGTGATATTAATGCTACCTTATATAACGGCAGGTAATAAGTCCCAGATGGTTTCTAAAATCGCAAATTAGTTTTTGTGCAAATTGCAGATAGAGGGTATTAATGAATTCAAGCCCTCGATATTTCACATTTTGATATTTGTAAGTTAATGGAAGCAGGTATGCCAACTTGGCTCAAACCGTGCCATTCGTCCCTATTTTACTTCAAATGGCACTTAATTTTTAAATTTGGCACAAAGTGCCAAAATGGCACTTTTGTAAAAAAAATAACATTTCAATAAATTTTTTTGAAATCCTTTGCGTGCATTTCTTTTTCTCAACTAAAATTTTCTAATTTATAAAGGCTATTCAACTGGTTTAACTTATTTTATTATTGCACTTTTGTTTGGAAAATGTAGCTTTATTTTATTGCTAAATGTGAATGATTAAAAGGAATGACACCTTTTTTGGCACTTTTATTTTTCTATTTGACACTTTTTTATCCTCAATATTGCACCTCATAACTAAGGATAGTTGGCAGCCCTGATTGGAAGATTTCTGCTGTGTTGTGGGGCAACAACTTGTCTGCAGTAAAAAAGCATATAATTTGTGTTTCAAAAGTGTGTGAAAACCAATCTATTAACTTATATGATCTCGGTTCCGATATTAAATAATCAATAATTGTTTATACTCGCATTTTGGCACATTGGCTCGTTGAATGTGCCATCTAATAAATAGTGTCGTAATTCTCCTTAGCTGCTTTTAAATGATGTCGTCACAAATTGCTGGCGGAGACATGAATACAGGGTAAGAAAATCTTTTTCTATAATTGTTTCGTTATAGAAAGGTTGGTTTCTTTTCCACCTTAGACATTCCGAATTCGTTCAAAATATGCTAATTTAAAACACAGAATTCTTTCAGTGTTCCTCCGGGGTTTTTGGACATGGACTGTTTCATCAATTTACTAGTGTTCGCTTTATTTTTGTGGAAACGAAAAATGTTTTGCAAGTTATGGATCATTTCTACACTCCTTCTTCAACTATTTTCTCGTATTCCAGCTGCGCGCAGGTGTTTAGTTTTTCGCATCGTGTTTTTACATATTCGTAATTTAAATTTTTTTAATAAAATCAATTGGTGGTAGTTCATGATTGTGTGTGGATTAATATCACAACACTGAGGATTTGGCAATAACCTTTTTCATCTATTAAAAAACAACACTTTCGGGGCAATGTTTATTGTAAGAACAACATTTTTTTCTATGAATCGATATACTTTAAGCATTGTTGACGCTATTTCCATTTTAATGAGGAAATAGCGTCAATGACTTTATTTCCAAATTTTTGTTGACTTTATTTCGCTTTTGAAAAGGTAATAATGTCAATTGACTTTATTTCGCACCAGGGTGGGAAATAAAGTCAATTGACCTTATTTCCATTGACCTTATTACCTGTCACCTTTCCAAATCGGTACCGAATATTGATCAATACTTAAAAGTATTGCCTCAGCACATCACTAGAAACAGGCAACATGTAAACACAAAACAGCTGATATGCACTTTGACGCTTTATCTGTTTTTACCCGGAGAAAAAGTCCGGGCTGTTTTGGGCAGGAAGAAGAAGACACTTACGATCCAATACGTTCCCATTTTCGCTCTCTATTACCCATTTTGTTGAGTACGGGAATGATTTCTGGGCTATTTTGGGAACCCGCGGGATCCCGCGTTGCGTACGGGAAAGAACCTAGTATTTCCAGTATTAAAATGTGAGATGGTAGAATTCAAAATTTATCGCAAAAATTCGATAGTTGTTTTAGAAGTGTAGCCCGTGGTGTTGGCATTGTAATTCAAATATTTTCAGTATTCCAATATGAGTGCTGCCGTTAAAACTCGAAGGGCTTTTATAATTACGAACATGCAAAACATAATTAATTTCTTTCTAGTAATGTAAATAGATGTTTGCTTGCAAAAGTTACCAAAATGAAATCAAATTTACCAAGTTACCAAACCACTTAAAAGTTACCAATTTTGGTAGAAAGTTACCAATCGTGGCAACCTTGATTACAACTAGTGTTGGACAGTATCGATAATAAAAGTACTCAGAACTCGATTCTCAAAAGGATCGACAGCACCCGGTTCTTGAACATGGGCGTCGCTACGTAGGGGCAGGGGGCTCGAGCAGTTACCAATATAGCAACTCAGTTACCAGCTTGCAGTTGCCATCTGTAAAACCATTTCAGCCAGTGGCCACCCAACTGAAGATCGGTTGCCATATGCCTAAGACGGCTCAGCTCGATGTTCTGGCGACATACATAAGTACACATTTTCATGAGTCTATCTCTTCTTATCCTGGTACTTACATACAAATATCGGACCAAAGTTATAATACCATGTCATGCTCATGAAAGGTATAGTTTTTCAGATTTCAAATGGGTGAAGTAGGTAACAAAATATATATTTAAACATTCTCTTTACTTCTTCCCAGCGTATCTATTAAAATTTCATTTTCAAAAATTTCATGCATTGCTATGCCATGTCATTCCATCTCAAACATATTTTTATAGCATGTCATTGCTTCTTGGCTCAGCTGTTGTGTTTCTGCAGCATATTTTTGATACTGTTTAATCCCGCCTTGTATGAAAATGTATATAGATTTTTAATTAGATAATTGTTTAATAAATTTTACTATAGCAGGAGCTTGCAAAATTCGGAAAATCTCTTCCCGTATATACAATGTAAATAATAATGCTGAATATGTTGCATGTGTTCCTTTTGTTGACATGCATAAATTTTGTTGACTTTCAAAAATGTATAAGCGATATGATATAAACTGGCACTTGCATGATGTGTCGCTATGCTTTGTAGTTCAGGCCCTTAGTATCTATATATAATTGCTCAGTCATACGACTTAGTTAGGCCGATCTGTAGCAGCCACAGAATTGAGTTATATATCAAACTAAGTGCAAGCTGCAGTTGCAGTTGACCGTGTTTGTCAAAAAAGTAAAAAGCGGCAGAAAAGTCAATAGTGAGTAACATAATAAACGTATAGCAATAACGCGGCTGAAAAACAACAAAGCCGCTGGAGCTGACAGCCTGCCAGCTGAGCTATTCAAGTACGGCGGCGAGGAGTTGATAAGGTGCATGCATCAACTCTTGTGCAGAATA
>NW_016157857.1:0-1052 GCF_001687245.7 Rhagoletis zephyria | reverse complement strand
CAGTATCGATAATAAAAGTACTCAGAACTCGATTCTCAAAAGGATCGACAGCACCCGGTTTTTGAACATGGGCGTCGCTACGTAGGGGCAGGGGGCTCGAGCAGTTACCAATATAGCAACTCAGTTACCAGCTTGCAGTTGCCATCTGTAAAACCATTTCAGCCAGTGGCCACCCAACTGAAGATCGGTTGCCATATGCCTAAGACGGCTCAGCTCGATGTTCTGGCGACATACATAAGTACACATTTTCATGAGTCTATCTCTTCTTATCCTGGTACTTACATACAAATATCGGACCAAAGTTATAATACCATGTCATGCTCATGAAAGGTATAGTTTTTCAGATTTCAAATGGGTGAAGTAGGTAACAAAATATATATTTAAACATTCTCTTTACTTCTTCCCAGCGTATCTATTAAAATTTCATTTTCAAAAATTTCATGCATTGCTATGCCATGTCATTCCATCTCAAACATATTTTTATAGCATGTCATTGCTTCTTGGCTCAGCTGTTGTGTTTCTGCAGCATATTTTTGATACTGTTTAATCCCGCCTTGTATGAAAATGTATATAGATTTTTAATTAGATAATTGTTTAATAAATTTTACTATAGTAGGAGCTTGCAAAATTCGGAAANCAATGTAAATAATAATGCTGAATATGTTGCATGTGTTCCTTTTGTTGACATGCATAAATTTTGTTGACTTTCAAAAATGTATAAGCGATATGATATAAACTGGCACTTGCATGATGTGTTACATGTCGCTATGCTTTGTAGTTCAGGCCCTTAGTATCTATATATAATTGCTCAGTCATACGACTTAGTTAGGCCGATCTGTAGCAGCCACAGAATTGAGTTATATATCAAACTAATGTGCAAGCTGCAGTTGCAGTTGACCGTGTTTGTCAAAAAAGTAAAAAGCGGCAGAAAAGTCGATAGTGAGTAACATAATCTATTGAAAAATATTGACCATATTTCCGTGGNAATAGTGAGTAACATAATAAACGTATAGCAATAACGCGGCTGAAAAACAACAAAGCCGCTGGAGCTG
>NW_016157856.1:193738-194154 GCF_001687245.7 Rhagoletis zephyria | reverse complement strand
GTACAAAAAGGGTATTAAAAAGCCATTCGTACAACAGAAACTGCAAAAAAATGCCAGAGTGGGATCGAAAAGAACTCAAATTCAGGTCCAAGCAGTGTATAAACTACTATTATCGCTAAGCTTGGCTCTGCTGGTGACCGTTGTGCGTTATTTAGTGCAGTTGCGAAGTTCTGCAAAACGAAAAAACGACCGCTTACTCTTCGCGATATTGGTCAGAGTGCAGATGACAAAATATATTTGCACGAATGCCTGACAAAGCGAAATCGCGAAGTCATGCAGTTTGGCACTGAGCTAAGAAGACAAAAGCGGCTTACTTCTGTGTTCTCCGTCCGTGGGCATGTTTATGTTCGTGTGCAAACAAAAGGCGAGGCAGTAAATGTGACAAGCGTAGATAACATAGAGCGAATTGCAGCAGT
>NW_016157856.1:192288-193232 GCF_001687245.7 Rhagoletis zephyria | reverse complement strand
TTTTCGATTGAAACCAAATGTATTGTTGGTGCATGCATAACAATTTTCAGCTTCGTGTTTGCCGGGATTTTTCCATATCATTGGTAAACCGAATGGTAACGAAAATCGTTTCATTGTCCACCGAAAATTCATCGCACTAATGTACGAAATACATGTGAATTCGGGAGTGTATTTATTTTGTGCGGGTTCAGATTGCAAAAAGTACCATTTATAGCATGCTAGTGGATTTTTATTTGAGACTAATTTACGCTGGTCTGATTTCAAAACGATTTTACCACAAACGAAACAAAACTTGTTTAGTTTTTTTTTTCATCTTTAGGAGTTTCCGAAGACAATGATATGATGAATAAAAGTTTATCGCAAAATTTTCGATGTTTTTTATCAATTAATATGACAGTAATCGCACGCGTAGATTTTCGGTTTGTGTTTTTTGGTTCCCAACTTATGTGAAACAGACGCGGTATAGACCGCCGCATATTTGAAAGCATTACTTAGTAATTTGGACTTTAACGAACAACAGCTTTCACGGTACAAAAAGGGTATTAAAAAGCCATTCGTACAACAGAAACTGCAAAAAAATGCCAGAGTGGGATCGAAAAGAACTCAAATTCAGGTCCAAGCAGTGTATAAACTACTATTATCGCTAAGCTTGGCTCTGCTGGTGACCGTTGTGCGTTATTTAGTGCAGTTGCGAAGTTCTGCAAAACGAAAAAACGACCGCTTACTCTTCGCGATATTGGTCAGAGTGCAGATGACAAAATATATTTGCACGAATGCCTGACAAAGCGAAATCGCGAAGTCATGCAGTTTGGCACTGAGCTAAGAAGACAAAAGCAGCTTACTTCTGTGTTCTCCGTCCGTGGGCATGTTTATGTTCGTGTGCAAACAAAAGGCGAGGCAGTAAATGTGACAAGCGTAGATAACATAGAGCGAATTGCAGCAGT
>NW_016157856.1:186093-190966 GCF_001687245.7 Rhagoletis zephyria | reverse complement strand
CTATACTATTCGCCTATGGAACAAATTACCCCTTAAACTCAGGGCTATTAAGGACACATTGCACTTTAAAATAGCATTACTTAGACACTATGCTGACTAAATGAAAATTTGTAACTATTTAACTCGCGTCAGTCATCTCAACTCTAACCGCTAAATTACTGTATTTTTCTTTATTCTCTTCAATCTTACACTTTATGAATAATTTTATAAGTTTTAGATGCTAAGTTCAAATTTTATACATTTTAATATCGTATTATATTCTAATATTCTCAGTATCTAACACTGAAATATAACCTGTGGTTGTTGTGTTAGACTACTTTAAATAAATAAATAAATAAATAAATAAATAAATATTGTTATTTGTGATGAAAAAAGAGACACGTATTTTTTTATTTTGAAAAAAAGTTTTTTTTTGGAGGTCGCACTGGTCGGTTTTTTATAAAAACGCTGATGTTCTCAATTTTTTATTTTTGTGACATGTTAAAATGCAACTAAAAATGTGGATTTTAAATATTATTACTCTGGTAATAACTGGGGAATATTCCCTTAATTACACACCTGTCTTGGACAGTTAGAATGGGCCTAGTTCCCGAAAATATTCTCTCGAAAAGACATTAGTAAAATTAAAACGTTTATACTGAACAATTTACGCGTTGTCATGGGTTGGAACTTGTTACCAGGGCGTTTCTGGGGCTGCTAATTAGGAATCTGAAGTCAGTTTTTCAAAATCCAAAATGGCGGATCCAAAATCGCGATTAATTTTTTTTTTTAAATTATTGCATTTGCTTGAAAACCGGCACTCGGGAGTTTTTGAGGTCGCCGATTACGAATCTAAAGTAAATTTTTTTAATAATNCGCGATTAATTTTTTTTTTTTAATTATTGCATTTGCTTGAAAACCGGCACTCGGGAGTTTTTGAGGTCGCCGATTACGAATCTAAAGTCAATTTTTTTAATAATTTTAGTAATATTTTTTTTTGATCCCCATATTGGATCCGCCATTTTAAATTTAAAAAAATGACTTCAGATTCATAATCGGCGAACTCAAAACCTCCCGAGTGCGGGTTTTCAAACCAATCCAATAATTAAAAAAAAAACTAATAATAATCGCCATTTTGGATCCGCCATTTTGGATTTTGAAAAACTGACTTCAGATTCCTAATTAGCAACCCCTGAAACCCCTGATAACAAGTTCCAACCCATGACAACGCGTAAATCGTTCAGTAGCAACGTTTCAATTTTATTAGTCTCTTTTCGAGAGCATATTTTCGGGCATTAGGCCCATTCTAACTACCCAAGACAGGTATGTAGTTAAGGGAATGTTCCCCAATAATACCAGAGTAATTGTATGCAAAAACCACATTTTTACTTGAATTTTAACATGTCATGAAAATAAAAAAATTGAGAACATCAACGTTTTTATAAAAAACCGACCAGCGCGACCTCTAAAAAACTTTTTTTCAAAATAAAAGAAATACGTTTCTCTTTTTTTTCTACCACAAATAACAATAATTTCAGGTTAGGTTAGGTTAGGTTGAAATGGCTGCTAGGCCCAGAGGGCGCCAGCACACTTAGGATCCAAAAACCCCTACTCCTTAAACCAGTTCGTGGAGTCTGCGAACCTNCTACCACAAATAACAATAATTTCAGGTTAGGTTAGGTTAGGTTGAAATGGCTGCTAGGCCTAGAGGGCGCCAGCACACTTAGGATCCAAAAACCCCTACTCCTTAAACCAGTTCGTGGAGTCTGCAACCTTAGCAACTGCCGTATTCCCAACTTAGCTGTTGCCTTAGATCGTCTAGAAGACCTATACCTAGGAATTTCTGTATTTTTCTGCCTAGTGCTGGGCAATCACAGAGAAAGTGCCTTATTGATTCAGGCTCTTCTTTTTTTCGTGGCAGCTCCTGCAGTAGTCGTTGTGACTAGCCCTGAGGCGTTCTGCGTGCCTTCCTATCAGGATATGTCCTGTGAGCAGACCAATGGCCAGTGACATATCGCCTTTATTGAGAGTAAGAATTTCTCTCGATATCCGTACATCCCATTTTGGCCATGTAAGCTCCGTTGTATGACAGTTTTCAGTGCGATCCCATCTGGAGGCCGCTTCTTCAATGAAGTTCTCCCTCAGAAGAGCTTGCAGGAAGCGAGTGGCATACCCATCCTCTTCCAGGCTGGTGAAAGTGGAGAGGAGGTACCCGCCCTTGCAAGCTCGTCTGCCTTCTCATTTCCTGGTATGTCACTGTGCCCCGGTACCCATACCAGGTGCAAAGCGAACTGCTCTGCCATCACATTAAGTGATTTGCGGCAGTTGGCAACTGTTTCCGAACTTATAGCGCCATAAGGGCCGCCTGACTGTCTGAGTATATATACATTTCCGTAGTGGCGATAACAGCTAGTTTTAGGCTTTCAACGGCTTCTTGTATGGCTGCCAATTCGGCTTGAAAGACACTACAATGGTCAGGTAGTCGGAATGATCTTTTTATTCCCAATCTCTCCGAGTAGACGCCTCCTCCTACCCTAATTTCTAGTTTGGAGCCGTCCNCTCTCCGAGTAGACGCCTCCTCCTACCTTAATTTCTAGTTTGGAGCCGTCCGTGTAGAATCTTATGGCATCTCTAGACCCCGGAACTCCTTCGAGCCATGATTCTCTGCTAGGTAGCGTTACGCTATAACCTTTAGTGAAAGTGAGCCTTGGTACACAGTAGTCCTTTGTACTCGGTAGTTGTCGGTTTCTCAGAATTGTAGTGTGACCACAGCGAGCCNTGTAGAATCTTATGGCATCTCTAGACCCCGGAACTCCTTCGAGCCATGATTCTCTGCTAGGTAGCGTTACGCTATAACCTTTAGTGAAGGTGAGCCTTGGTACACCATAGTCCGTTGTGCTCGATAGTTGTCGGTTTCTCAGAATTGTAGTCTGACCACAACGAGCCGCTTTCCAGCTTTTAAGCCCCTGTAGTCTTAGGGCTGCAAACGCAGCGTATTGTCGTCCTATAATATCTATAGGTATGATGTTAAGGATCGTATTCAATGTCATAGTAGGTGTTGTGCGGAGGGCACCACTAATGCAGATCAGGGCCGTTCTCTCCACTTTTTGTAATCTATTACTGTTTACTTTCTTCTCCAGCACTGGCCACCATACCACTACCCCGTACAGAAGTATGAGCCTCACCACGGCGGTGTATATCCAGTGCACTAGCTTCGGGGTTAAACCCGATTTTTGGCCGATTGCTTTCCTGTAGCTGTA
Source organism: Rhagoletis zephyria (assembly GCF_001687245.7). Taxonomy (NCBI): domain Eukaryota; kingdom Metazoa; phylum Arthropoda; class Insecta; order Diptera; family Tephritidae; genus Rhagoletis; species Rhagoletis zephyria. The sequence continues at coordinate 187,727 of NW_016157856.1, read as the reverse complement.
TAGGGCAACCGTGGCCTCCCGCACCCGCTCTTCGGTGTTTTGAGTCCAGCTTAATTTTCTATCTAGGACTATCCCCAGGTATTTAGCAGAATCGCTTAATTTTAGTGTGGTCTGTGCCAGCCTTGGTGTTATCAATGGGGGGATTTTGTACCGTCTCGTGAATAGTACAAGTTCTGTTTTGTTTGGGTTTACCCCTAACCCGTTATTTTTTGTCAATTACTCTTAATGCATTTCCAACCGAAAAAAGTCAATTTTTTTTAGTGTGGCAATATTTGTAGGGAGGCGTTGGCGTAATTCTTTTATTAAAGTGATAATAAAATAGCGACCATTTTCTCGAATTATTTTCTCGGCTTCGTGGTCAAAAGCGTTTGTGCTTACTTTTGTTTTTAAATACTCTTCAAAACTGTGATAAAACTGAGGAAATGGAGCAAGGTATGGTTCCAACGGGGAGCATATAGGATCAAATGTGTCCGCGCTAATAACCACTAGGGAGCATAGATGCGAAAGTAAAACATTGAGTTCATTAAAAGTCTTCATTGGGTCTGCAATATTGCTTTCGAACAACTTGTTTACTTTTTGCACATGAAAATTAGGCAAATAGTAAAATCAGCTAAAAACGGCTAACTTTTTTTTACAAACCGGCTAACAAATCGGCTGCCGGCTAGATCGAATTTTCTCCGGCTAGTTGCTATCAAAACCGGCTAAATCTAGCCGGAAAACGGTTAAAATGGCAACGCTGATCACAACACGGCTTTTGTAAAGGTAAATCAACTGTATCAAACCTTCTTGAATTCACTACGAATGTGAACAATGGTTTCAAAAGTAATTATCAAACTGACGTCATTTACACTGATTTCAGCAAAGCTTTTGATAAAGTATCTCATTCAACTCTAATATACAAACTTGATAAAATTGGTTTCCCTCCATCCTGCTGCGCTGGCTTTCTTCTTATTTCATTGGCAGGAAACAGAGGGTTATCTTTAAAAAATGTTCATCTCGTGTAATTCATGTGACGTCAGGTGTACCTCAAGGTAGCCACCTTGGTCCCCTTCTGTTTATTTTATTCATCAACGACCTTCCAAATATTCGAATATTAGTATTCGAATTGCTTAATGTACGCAGACGACGTTAAGTTATTTAAGTTCATTGGTGCCCCAGGAGACAGGAAACAATTACAGGTGGACCTTAGTAATGTGTTTAAATGGTGCGAAGTAAATTCTATGTCACTTAACTTGAAAAAGTGTAAATTTATGTGTTTCTCTAGAAAACCCTTTCAATCATATAGCTACCGCATTTGTGAACATAGTGTTGATCAGGTAACTAATTTCATCGATCTAGGCGTAACCATGGACTCTAAGCTTGAATTCAAGTCCCATGTAAACTCTTGTGTTAATAGAGCCAAGGGCGTCTTGGCTTTCATCAAACGTTGGGCTAAAGAATTCAGAGATCATTATGTCACTAAAGCTCTCTTCACCTCCCTAGTCAGGCCGATCCTAGAATACGGGTCCTTCGTATGGAACCCAATATATCAAACGCACTCTGACAGACTCGAGTCGGTACAGAAACAATTCCTATTATTCGCATTAAATAATTTGCCTTGGGATTCGACATTAAATCTCCCACCGTACAAAAGC
>NW_016157856.1:185651-185976 GCF_001687245.7 Rhagoletis zephyria | reverse complement strand
GACAGACTCGAGTCGGTACAGAAACAATTCCTATTATTCGCATTAAATAATTTGCCTTGGGATTCGACATTAAATCTCCCACCTTACAAAAGCCGCTTGAAGCTCATAAATCTGCCAACGCTGCACAGCCGTAGAGAGATGCTCGGGGTTTTGTTATTGATTAAGATCTTGAACGGGATGGTCAATAGTCCCTTTCTACTGAACCAGATCACGTTTTGTATTCCTTCTAGGCCTTCTAGACATTACAAGCCCATTAAGTTAACTATTTGTAGAACAAATTTTGAAATGCATGATGCTTTTCGTTGCCTATGCCAGGACTTTAATA
>NW_016157856.1:166419-182072 GCF_001687245.7 Rhagoletis zephyria | reverse complement strand
ATGCAGCGCATAGTTTCTTCGACCAGCTTAGTACAAGACTCCCTGTTGTGGATCTCTCCCGTTGTGGGTGAAATGCCTTGGGAATCTGCTAGGAGTGACGTATCGAACTTGCGAACATCGACCCTAGACGGGTTCTATCCTGGTTTCCTGCGAGGGATACTACGTGTTTGCCCTCGCGTGATGTCAGTGACTTGGAAGGTGATGTAGTTGTGGAGCTGTTATTATTATTATTATTATTGTTATTATTATTATTATTATTATTATTATTATTATTATTATTATTATTATTATTATTATTATTATTATTATTATTAATTACTATGTATCTAAATCTTCTATTCCCATTTGTCTGTAAGAAAACATTTTTCTGTAGACCAAATAAATAAATAAATAAATAAATATCGATATACGTATGTATGTAAGTTCAACAAAAATCTACCAAAATTAGAAAAAACTTACCTTTTTACCAAAGTGGCAACCCTGCCCGCAAACATAGTTGACCGCGAAAAAAAGTTTACGCGTCCTTCTTCGCCGTAAAATATTTTAACGCGTCTTTCTTCGCCGTCAACTGTGTTAAGAGACTTTCTTCGCTGAAGTTTTTATTGTGCGCCGTTTATCGCGGTCAATTTTTGAGGCCGCGCCTTTATTCGTGTCTAGTGACGAAACAGTGTACTTTTTGTTTTGTATAAAGTAAAGTTATATCAAAAAATTTTGTTTTACAATTTCTTTTGAAACCTGCGTTTTACCTGTATCATTTTCTCTGTGTACGAGCTATATATTCCATAAGTTTCGTATTCATTTCGCAGCCTTAATATTGCGAATTATACAAATTACGCAAATCAAGCAAATGTTTATTTTATAAAGAGTGAGCTGGTAGAGTCGGCTAGTATCGGTATTTCGTCTATGATACGCACACCTAATTCCTGAGTAACATAAGCTGCTTACTCTAAACAGTCAAAACGCTAGAGTCGATTAAAATTCACAAGGTAAAAACCAGGTTTTTTTTTAATACACTGCCATTATTCGGAGGTATCCACTTATTGCATTAAAACTGTCATCTTTTCCCTTCAAAATGCCGCCTGAAGTGGGTACGTATCTTAAAAAGGAAACATTTTAGAGCTAAATTTGTGAAAGCGTACAAATTTCGATTTTTAAAACTTTTGATTCGGACAGGCGGAAACGGGCGTTTTTAAAAATTTAATTTTGCGTAAATTCTCTTCTTTGGCACACAAAAGAAGAAGCCTTCAAAGTTTTTGCAAAATCTAAAATGGGTCCGCGACGATTTTTTGTATTTTCAGACGTTTTCATATGGAATGACTCTAACAATGCCAAACACTAACATATCTGTAAGCGCCAATATATCATTATTATTTTTTATTCTTAGAATGGACTATAGTTGTAAGTGGAAGTAAATGTTAATATGCCAATAAATTGCACATGTTGATTTAAATAGATAATTAAATAATGTTTACTCTTTTTTCAGTAAATCGGAAAGATATGGGTTAGTTTTACGGTGATGATTGTCAACAGAATTGCCCGCAGAAACCATAAACCGAATTACCGCATCCCTAAAAGACGCAATTCATGCATACGAGGTATGGCTTTATCACCAAAGAAGAAAAAAACATTCAAACCATCTTCGTGCTCCTTTTCAATCTTTGTGCAAAACAAAACAACGGCGTCTCAAATATGGGCACTTAGTGTACTAATCGGCATCATATGCCCATTACACATTGTTCATTGTGTAGATCCAAAGTTTGATCCTTCAACACGTATGCGGCTCGTTTTGGTGCCGGCGGATGCGCAAGTTGGCTCTGTAATATATCGATTACGTGGCACAGACGAGGAGTTTGACTATCCACTGGCGTTTGAACTTATAGACGATGCAGCATCGTCTACCGTTAGAATTGAATCCCTTCCGTGTACAAAATATAATTCCGTTTGCCAAGCAAATGTAGTGTTACAACAACGTTTGGAACCGGGACGCTACTACGACTTCCAGGTATCAGTTAAGGACACCAAGGGTGGTACGGCCAGCCAGTTGTGTTCGATTACTGCTACCAATATTACAACACCACACGATCTCATATTCCCACATAAACCGGGTATTATAATGATTCCAGAGGTAAGGCTAATAGTAGTATTAGTAATTTGATTTATTTCTAGTAGTAATAGTAATTTAATTTATTTTCTTCTTCTTTGATTACAAAACGCTTTGAAAAATTCAAAAAATTAAAATAAATAAAAGATCATAGAATATAACAATAGTTGTGTTTGTTTACTCATTTCCAGTAAAATCAAGTAAAAGTTTTTACGAATTCACGATTTTATTATTATTATTACCAGCCAATGCCCACTTACTTCGCGGCGCTTATTTAATTAGAACTTTTGCTTTGGCCAATGCCAAAGGGTTTAAAAGCAAAAATAGTCTGCAAAGTCAAAATTTTTGGTTTAAGTTGAAACCACCAAAGCGCAGTATCCTCCTCACACATTGGCCAATAATAGTAACTCTGTGATACCATATGGAATACCAATCCCTTTCGGTGTCATGAGCTTTACCGATGGTCTTATTTCCACCTGTGAGATCTCTGCCAAGCATGCGTAATCTTTTTCTAATCTAATCTTTCAACTACAACATTGGTGCGATGCGTATGTTATTATAAGGAAACTCAAGAGCACAGAAGTGCGTTTTCTGTTATAGGAGGGCCAAGAATCCTCGCTGTCCCACAGGTGAAAAGTTTTCCGGTACATTGGCTAAATGAGTCGTGTAACCTCTTGAATATCTTTCAGTTGAAGCAATTGATATTCCTACGGTGATCCTTCCTTGTTAATTCGCCACTTTTACAATCCGTGGTAATATTTATGAACTGATTTCTAGGCAGATGCCAGATAGGATGGTCGCGCATGAGGGCGTCAGACAAACTTAACCCCATCCTTCATTTAGACATCTGAAAACTAAATTCGTATAATTTAAACATAGGGCCAAAGCAGACCAACCGCACGGGGTTTCTATACATTTCGGCTGCAGCGCCATCCATTGGGACCATTTTCTGCAAAACCATTAATTATAATAATAATAATAGATTGGCGCTTACACATATGTTTCTTTCTATGATCTTTCAACTACAACATTGGTGCGATGCGTATGCCAATAAAAGTTATTATAAGGAAACTCAAGAGCACAGAAGTGCGTTTTCTGTTATAGGAGGGCCAAGAATCCTCGCTGTCCCACAGGTGAAAAGTTTTCCGGTACATTGGCTAAATGAGTCGTGTAACCTCTTGAATATCTTTCAGTTGAAGCAATTGATATTCCTACGGTGATCCTTCCTTGTTAATTCGCCACTTTTACAATCCGTGGTAATATTTATGAACTGATTTCTAGGCAGATGCCAGATAGGATGGTCGCGCATGAGGGCGTCAGACAAACTTAACCCCATCCTTCATTTAGACATCTGAAAACTAAATTCGTATAATTTAAACATAGGGCCAAAGCAGACCAACCGCATGGAGTTTCTATACATTTCGGCTGCAGCGCCATCCATTGGGACCATTTTCTGCAAAACCATTAATTATAATAATAATAATAGATTGGCGCTTACACATATGTTTCTTTCTATGATCTTTCAACTACAACATTGGTGCGATGCGTATGCCAATAAAAGTTATTATAAGGAAACTCAAGAGCACAGAAGTGCGTTTTCTGTTATAGGAGGGCCAAGAATCCTCGCTGTCCCATAGGATGAAAAGTTTTCCGGTACATTGGCTGAATGAGTCGTGTGATCTCTTGAATATCTTTCAATTGAAGCAATGATATTCCTACGGTGATCTTTCCTTGTTAATTCGCCATTTTTACAATCCGTGGTAATATTTATGAACTGATGTCTAGTTAGATGCCATATAGCATGATCGTGCATGAAGGCGTCAGACAAACTTAACCCCATCCTTCATTTAGACATCTGAAAACTAAATTCGTATAACCTAAACATAGGGCCAAAGCAGACCAACCGCACGGGGTTTCTATACATTTCGGCTGCAGCGCCATCCATTGGGACCATTATCTGCAAAACCATTAATAATAATAATAGATTGGCGCTTACACATATGTTAGTGTTTGGCCGAGCTTCTCCTCCGATTTGAGTCGTGCGCCTTGATGTTGTCATATAAGCTGTTTTATAAGAAGCTGTTTTTCATGGCAGAAATGCACTCGGAGGTTTGCCATTGCCTCCCGAGGGACGACCGCTGTTGAGAAAAAACTTTTTTTCTATATTTTTTGCGAAGTTTCTTTGACCAGGGTTTGAACCCAGGTGCTGAAAAACCATTGCTTACGATAAAATGAATACGTGTTATGAATTTCAACCTCGACTCCAGCGGCACTTATCGGGTCAATTTTTATCAAAAGCATTCTTCATCATACAGGTACATAGTTCACATTTAAAATTTGAACGAAATCGGTTAATTGTTCGATTTTTATAAATAACTCTACTCCAGCACCACTTAGCGAGTTTTCTAGCAGCATGTAATAGGGCCATATACATATGTAAGACAATCTGCGACAATCTAACGGAACTCTAGTCAGTGGTTTTTGAACAATGAAACGAAACTCGGAAAATCAAAAGCTCCATTCTTTGTGCAAAATTTAAAAAAATTTCTTCAAAATGTTCACATAAATTTTACCTTTTACTAAAAACTNCAGATGCCAGATAGGATGGTCGCGCATGAGGGCGTCAGACAAACTTAACCCCATCCTTCATTTAGACATCTGAAAACTAAATTCGTATAATTTAAACATAGGGCCAAAGCAGACCAACCGCACGGGGTTTCTATACATTTCGGCTGCAGCGCCATCCATTGGGACCATTATCTGCAAAACCATTAATAATAATAATAGATTGGCGCTTACACATATGTTAGTGTTTGGCCGAGCTTCTCCTCCGATTTGAGTCGTGCGCCTTGATGTTGTCATATAAGCTGTTTTATAAGAAGCTGTTTTTCATGGCAGAAATGCACTCGGAGGTTTGCCATTGCCTCCCGAGGGACGACCGCTGTTGAGAAAAAACTTTTTTTCTATATTTTTTGCGAAGTTTCTTTGACCAGGGTTTGAACCCAGGTGCTGAAAAACCATTGCTTACGATAAAATGAATACGTGTTATGAATTTCAACCTCGACTCCAGCGGCACTTATCGGGTCAATTTTTATCAAAAGCATTCTTCATCATACAGGTACATAGTTCACATTTAAAATTTGAACGAAATCGGTTAATTGTTCGATTTTTATAAATAACTCTACTCCAGCACCACTTAGCGAGTTTTCTAGCAGCATGTAATAGGGCCATATACATATGTAAGACAATCTGCGACAATCTAACGGAACTCTAGTCAGTGGTTTTTGAACAATGAAACGAAACTCGGAAAATCAAAAGCTCCATTCTTTGTGCAAAATTTAAAAAAATTTCTTCAAAATGTTCACATAAATTTTACCTTTTACTAAAAACTAAAAACAAAGTTACAATAGATCAATGGGATTTAGAAATCTAGGAGAAAATCGTTCCCAATCGAATGATACTTGCGCGTTTACGTAAATGCATATCGATGCAACCTTTCCAATAACTACCACTTTTCGCCATTGGTACGGTATTGTTAACATATGCNGCAACCCTTCCAATAACTACCACTTTTCGCCATTGGTACGGTATTGTTAACATATGCAGCTGTGTCGAATTTCAGGACGTTAGCGTAAGCAGTTGCAAATATAAGCTATATAATGCAATGCAATTGCAATATGTGCATCAGTACTAAGTAGGGTTGCCAGATTTTGAAACGGAGAAAGGAGTACATTTATATTTTCGGTAGAAAAAAAGCAGTACAAGACTTAAAAAAGGAGTACATTTTTTTAATTTTTTGTGCAATTTATTGTTACAAATTACCATTAATTAGGTACAAATAAACAAAGATATTTTAGAAATCTTTTTAAAAGCAACAATAAATGTTAAAAATAAATAACTAAATGGACTGGCTTTCCAATAAGGGCGGTCGTTAAAGAGATGTTGATCAAAGGGAGAGTGGGCGTGGCACCCAATTGTGATATTTGGCGATTTTTCTAGGGACCCCTTCGCTCACCACCTCTTCAATGACCGCTCTATAGGAAATTTTCCCTAACTAAATCCTACAAAAGAATACCAAACTTTTTCTGAATATATGGCCAGTTTTTGAATTTAAGCCTTATAATTAATTAAATATTTTTCTGATTTTTATACCCGAGCGCTCTGCACCTACCTTGCTACGACCATGCCTGCACCTTTTCACTATTACACTTAACTTTGCTTACTAAGTAGTGTTTGCCACAATATGAATGGCAAAGTACAGGGCGTAAGATAATAACTGTCGCACAGGTTTTTTGAAAAATAAAAGGGTCCTTTATAGATGTTGCGAAAAGGAGTATTTTTTTGTTAACTTTGTAAATACTTTACATTAATTTTATTAATTAGTTTTAAAATTTTAATCCTTATTTGCATTTGCCAGCTTTGGGAGATAAGTTCACGCGGCACTCACGTCTTTTATAGGTGTACTTTTTCTTAGACTTTGTATAAAAAAAAGGAGAAAAAAAAAAATGTATAGGGTTGGTCGTATGAATGCCCTCCTAGTCACCGGTTCGGAGTCTTTTCGATTGCTGAGAAGGAGGCCTTATGTTGGACAAAAGACGGAGTATAAAGGACTCAAATGAGGGAAATTAGCCTATATTTACAGAAGATATGTAATAAAGTAACCGATGAAGACTTGCGTGCCGCTTGCGTTTTTCTCCCAAACCCGCTGGTAAACCCAAATGAAGGTCAAAATTTAAAAACGAATTAATAAAATTTTCGCAAAATCTATAAAGGTCCCTTTTATTAAAAACAAAAAAAACTGTGCGACAGTTATTATTTTACACCCTGTATATGATAAAATATTAATAGCTGGAAAAAGTAGAACAAAAGAAGTACAAAACTAATAAAGGAGTACATTTCCATATATTTTTTTTGGGAGTACAAGGGAGTACATTGCAATAAAAAGGACTACGTGTACTCCCAAAAGCAGTACGTCTGGCAACCCTAGTGCAAAGCTTCAGTTCCGCAGCGTAATTAGTTTTAGAGATATATTGGGGTTTTACGTTTTAGTCTGTATAAGAATTTTAGGAATATCCCGAGCTACATACCTGGTAAATTTTTGGTCGGAATATTATTTTCAAGGTGCTGGCTTAATTTCCAAATATGAACCAAATCGGGGCAGCCGTTTAGTAGTTTAGTGAAATACATTGTACAGAGAACTGTATGGAATTGTAAAGCGTGACGTCTTAGATTTCTTAATTTTTTGGCAGCAATAAAAATTTTGATTTCTTTAAGCGAAAAACCTTCCACACAGAAGTTCCAACAAAGTGCGATTGGTTATGCTTGAACACACTTAATTGAATGTCAAAAAATTAAGTTTGTGGTTATATCCAGGCGAAATTTCGAGAGCAGTCTTTGCTAGCTAACGATATGTTAAAAATACTGTGTAACTGTGCGGAAGCAAAATAACTTCGTTCGTGAAAACTGATTAATGTTGCTATTAAAAGTTGGCATCAAATGCTTAAAATTTTGCCTTTCGAGTCTTAAGGCTTTTCTCTGCATTTTGAGCAAATAAGAGTGCGAAGAGTGATCAAATATAGAAATATCATCGTAAATAAGTAACAAAAAAAAAAATACTATATAATACTGAGACTCAAAATTATTATGGCACCCAAAACACGTACTCATAAAAGGCAAAATCACAAAGAGCTAATGCAAAGTGAAACCAGTGATGAAGAAGCGGAAAGCTCAAATCTAACAACTATATTTGACAAAATGCAAAAGCAATTCAAAACGCAAGAAAAAGCAATCAACAAAATACATGACTCTCAAAAATACATTAGTGATAGCTTTGAGGAACTGAGAAACGAAATAACGAGACTGACAGAGGAAAACAAGAAAATAAAAAAGGAGCTTTCGTAGCTTAAAGCTCAAAACTCAAATATCAAATCGAACATGTCAAAAATCCATCGCGAAGTGACAGTGCTAAAANAGCTGGTACATACGCCCCACCAACTCTTCGCCACCGGCTTTGAACAGCTCAACCGGTATACCGTTCCTGTCTGCCAGCATCTCAAGCTCTTCGCACTCACGCCTTTCTGCCTCTCTTTTCTTTCTCTTGAAAAGGCGTCTCTCTTCCCTCCTTTTCTCCCGGTAACGCTCAATTGTCGCGCGTGTCGCCATTGGCTGATAGCTTTGTATGCTGCGTATTTTTCTGCAGCAGCCGCGTGGCACTCTTCGTCGTATCAGTTGTTTCTGCGCGGTTTGTAGTAACCAACAACCTCTTCCGCAGCGGTGCGAAGGGATTGGGATATATACAAATGTGTATCCGGTTGAATACCATCCACCCCAGCAATGGTTGTGCGCTGGGTTTGGGACCCGCCACGTAAAAAATATTGCCAATGAAAAGACCAAAAAAGCCTCGGATTTGTATAAGCTGTGTTTATTAAAACTGTCCTTCGGACGTTGACTCCTTCATAAACGCCTTCGAAAGGGAAGTTTTAAGGTACAAAACCTCAATTATTATGGGTGACTGCAATATTAACCTGCTGAATATTAACAATGATTATACTAATTACACTGTACAGCACTAGGCTGGGTATTGGACCCAACCAACTTTTTTAAGAGATTGAGTCATAAGTGAAAAGGTAATTTCTCCGTTTTTCGAAGTTAGCCTCCGAAATCTTGATATGGGCCTTCGAAATTCGAATTTGGACCTTTGGTAAAAAATTATTTTTAATTATTGCATGTAAAAAGCAAAAATACAGACGTAGTCCGCATTTTGCTCTTATTTATATGGTATATAACTTTTTCAGCGAAAACCTATATTACAGGTGTTATAACGGGTCAAAGTTCAAATCTTCGAATAATTAAAAACTTAATATTTCAGAAACTTTTGAACTGATTTTTAAAAGATTCATATCGTTGTAAAGGTGATTTAACCCCCTTTCTTGTAATATGAAAATTTGTATACTCCGTATATAAAAATTTGAGAAAAAGCACATTTAAAGGAAAAAATAACCTTTTTTGTAAAAAAAAAATATTTTAAACAAAAAAAATACTAACCGATTTTAAAAAAAACCATATCGCTGTAAAGGTGACTAAACCCCCTTTCTTCCGAAGTGCATATTTATACACTTCGTGAATAAAAATTTGACAAAAACACTTAAAAGAAAAAATAACTTTTTTTATCGAAAAATATTAAAAAAAAAAATACTCACCAATTTTTAAAATATTGGCATCGTTGTTAAGTCAGTTAAACCCTTTTTCTTCTAATACTTGCACACTTCCCACATAAAAATTTTAGAAAAAAACACTTAAAAAGGAAAAAATACCAATTTTTTCTTATAAAAAAAAAAATACAAAAAAATTACTAATTAGTAGTACAATTAAATACCGTATTTAAATAAAATAAATAATTAATAACGTATTAAGCTGATCTACGAATTTCCGTCATCCCTTGTCAAGTTTGGTTTGCAGACAAACCGGTTTCGTCATTGTGCCATCTTCAGTGTCATTTTTCGTTCTGTCTGGTTCGAGTTTTTGTCCTTAATTTATGTTCATTTATCTTAGGTAATGTGATTTTCGTCGATGATTAATTATTAGAAATGCCATGGTGTCCTTTTTTATTTCAGAAGCAGGTAATAGGTTGGTAGGTTCGCTGTCTCGATATTAACATCCGTTATGTTGTCTCTGTATAGTTTTTGCCTGTAGGTAGGTAAAAGTCGGTGATTTTTGTCCTGGTGGTACTTTGTGGTGTGTTCGGAGAGTCCATGCCTGTTGTTTTGTTGTCATTTTTCTTTTTCTCGTAAATTAATTTTAAGGGTTCGAATATAACATCCGATGCGGTATTTGTTTGTTCGTTTATTATTTTCCCGTCGAAGGTTTTTAGTTTGTATATTTCCATATTTTCTAGTACGTTTAGTCGTTGGCCTTTATGTTGTACATGCAGTAGTTTCGCTGACTTTCTTATTTGCGTTGGTGAACATTTGTTGTTAAACATGTGGTTAGCAAAATTTGACTCTGGTATTGCACTCGGTTTCTGTGTCTTTTTGTTATAGTCTCTTATATGNAAAAGCCAAAAGAGCGCTTTTTACAATGGATCTTCTCGATTTGTGGTGTTCCGTAGTATCCGTCCTACGTTGTTACGAGACAGCGAACCTACTAACCTATTACCTGCTTCTGAAATAAAAAAGGACACCATGGCATTTCTAATAATTAATCATCGACGAAAATCACATTACCTAAGATAAATGAACATAAATTAAGGACAAAAACTCGAACCAGACAGAACGAAAAATGACACTGAAGATGGCACAATGCCGAAACCGGTTTGTCTGCAAACCAAACTTGACAAGGGATAACGGAAATTCGTTCCAAAATAAATCATCTTACCACCCTGTCGGAAAAATCAAGCAACACCAACACACAATGTTTTAAGCATTAAATCGTTCTTGTTTACCTACAGGCCTGTTAAAAATAAAGCAAAAGTATATGTAACAGAAGTCTAAGACATATAAAAATATAAAAACACCATGGCTTTTGATTTTTTTACATAACTGGTTATATATAAAAATTAAACATAATTTTCTGTTTTATTTAAATAAAGTATTCAATTGTATTTCTAATTAGAAATTTTTTAGTTTAAAATATTTTTATAAGAAAAAATTGGTATTTTTTCCTCTTAAGTGTTTTTTCTAAAATTTTTATATACGAAGTATACAAATATGCATATTAGAAGAAAGGGGATTTAATCGCCTTTGCAACAGTACCAATGGTTTAAAATCGGTTTGTATTTTTTTTTGTCACAAATATTTTTTTTATAAGAAGTTATTTTTTCCTTTAAATGTGGTTTTTCTTAAATTTTTTAATACGAAGTATACAAATATGCATATCAAAAGAAAGGAGTTGAATTGCCTTTACAAATCGGTTAGTATTTTTTTTAACATTTTGTTTTATAAAAAAAGGTTCTTTTTTCTTAAAATATTTTTTTTTTTTAATTTTTATGCAAGAAGTATACAAATATGCATATCAGAAGAAAGGGGATTTAATTCAGGTTTACAACGATGCCAATTTTTTAAAAATCGGCTAGTAATTTTTTTTGTTTCAATTAAATTTTTTTTTATAAAAAAAGGTATTTTTTCATTTAAATTGTGTTTTTTTATATAATTTTTGTATTCGAAGTATACAAGTATGCATATTCGAAGAAATCACTTTTACAACGATGTAAATTTTTTAAAAATCCTTTCAAAGTTGTTTGAAATATAAGGAATTTTGTCAAANTTAGTAATTTTTTTTGTTTCAATTAAATTTTTTCTTATAAAAAAAGGTATTTTTTCATTTAAATTGTGTTTTTTTTATAATTTTTGTATTCGAAGTATACAAGTATGCATATTCGAAGAAATCACTTTTACAACGATGTAAATTTTTAAAAATCCTTTCAAAGTTGTTTGAAATATAAGGAATTTTGTCAAATAATCCCTTTTAATGCCGGCTTGAGGTCAGGGTGTTAATGGTATTAAAACACATTCAAATACATTATTTCCCAATATATTTCAATCTCCTCCGGAGATCGCCTTCAGGGGCTACAACAATTACACAAGTTTTTTATTAACATACAAGAAAAAGCTAACACATCAAAACCATACATAAATACATACATACATTAATTAAATTTTAGCTCCACGACGTCCGTCTCGTTTGTTGTGCAGTTTATAACTAATATTACAAGTGTCAAGCAGGTGCCTGTATATATGGGCGCAGTTTTCTGTGTCCGTTTTGTAGTTTAGTCTCTTGTTTGGTGGTGTGTTAATTATGTGGAGCATTTCTAACAGACATTCTGTTGAGAATTCGCCCACACACCCTAATACTAATTAGCTTTGCGGTATTTAAGCGCAATTCTCTTTGTGAACATATTCTTTGTACATAAGCAGGTTTGTCTATACATCTGTACATATGCACTCATTTCCATACATAAGCTTTTCTATGTACATACTTACATACATACTTATGCGCACAGTTTGTTAAACAGTTATGAATTTGTACTAAATTGGAATTACAGAAAATAAAGTCATTCTTTTTGAAACGTCATTGCGATCACGCGTTTTTATTAAGTTCTGCGTTAACACATTCTAAGCGAAAAAGATAAACAACTAACGCGTACAAAGACAAAATTAAGCCAAAGAATGCAGAAGGAGGGCGTCACAGTGTTCTTCGAGAGCGAACAACACCTTACAATCACACGAACAAGACATTGGAGAAACACGCAAGAATCAAAGTTTGAGCAATTGAGAAGTGAACGAAACATAAATGTGATACAAAAACACAACAACAACAATCATTGGTTGGTGAATAAAACAAACAAGGAATTCCCGCCGGATGTTGAAGCGCTGCTCGGTAAAGGTCCAAAGTTCGCTCTACCAATATCTAAAAGTACATTTCGCCTCTTCAAATGTATAGCGGATGGAGAAAAATTAGTACAGAGCGGAAAAAACAAAGAGAAGCAGGAATCTGCGAGAACAAAATTATCATTACTTANCTCCCGCCGGATGTTGAAGCGCTGTTCGGTAAAGGTCCAAAGTTCGCTCTACCAATATCTAAAAGTACATTTCCCCTCTTCAAATGTATAGCGGATGGAGAAAAATTAGTACAGAGCGGAAAAAACAAAGAGAAGCAGGAATCTGCGAGAACAAAATTATCATTACTTATAAAAGATACTTTAACAAGGCATAAAGGGAATAAAACAGATCTGGCTATAAATGATACAGCGGAGCGGACAAAAAAATTTCTTAGCTAAAACAAAGACATAATTATTTTGAATGCAGACAAGGGTAATGTAACGGTTGCAATGGAGAAAAAAGACTAGAAGTCGAGAATGGACAATTTATTGGGGGATTTAAAAACTTATAGAATCCTACGTCAAGATCCGACGCAACGTTTACAAACTAAAAATTAGGTCTTATAAATAAGAAAGAAAAATACAAGATGACCACACACACAGCTCTCCTGCCTCGCATCTATGGTTTGCCAAAAGTCTATAAAGACAACATGGCCTTAAGGCCTATTTGTTCAATGATCAATTCCCCGTCCTACAATTTATGTAAATACTTGACTAATATTTTAAAAAACCTGACAGCAGAATCCATATTTAATGTAAAGAGTGCAATAGAATTTAAAGACAAGGTTAATGACTCCTATATATGTGATGATGAACGTCTTGTTTCGTTTGATGTGGTGTCACTATTTCCAAGTATACCAACGGATTTGGCTATACAGACTATACAGACAAAGTGGAATGACATTAAGGAACACACGGATATACCAAAAAAACTTTTTATGAAAATACTGACCTTTTGTATCTCATAAAACAGATATTTTAGGTATGAAGAAACAATTTATACACAATTAAAAGGACTTCCGATGGGATCTCCAGTATCAACGATAGTAGCCAACATTATTATGGAAGAAATTTTGACCAAAGTGACAAACACGAGATTACTTAGTGAATACGTAGATGATGTGTTTGCCATAGTTAAGGAGGACGAACTGGAAAAAACAATGGATACACTAAACTCATATCATAAGGACATCAAATTTACGATGGAGTTAGAAGCAGACAACAAATTACCTTTTCTGGATTCTTTGGTATGCAAATTGATAACAAAATAAAACTTCACTGGTATCAGAAGCACACATCTTCAGGACGCATGATAAATTTTAAATCGAAACACCCGAGAACATGGTAGTAAATACGGCAAAAAACTTTATCGATAGAGTATAAAACACAAGTGACGTGGTGTTTCACACGGAAAACAAAAAATGGATAATAAACATACTAAAAAGCAATGATTTCCCAACTGGACTGATACACAAGACGATAAAAACACATAAATCAAGTAATAATACGAAAAGTGGAGAAAAACAGCAATACCGTACAAATCGGTTGTTTACATACAAGGTTTCTCAGAAAGATTAAAAGCTTCAGACATATATGACAAAGAAAATATTAGAATAGCACACAAACCCGCCTATACAACTGGCATGTTTTTTAGAAATATGAAGAGCAAAGAGACAAGTATGGACAGAAACAATATTATATACAGGATTCCATGTGCTGGTGATGAAAATAACAAATGTGAGAAAGAGTATGTAGGAACAAAGAACAAACTTAGAACAAGAATATTAGGACACCGATCGGATATAAAATGTAGCGCCTCCATTAACATACAAAAAACTGCCCTAGCGGCCCACTGTGCAGAGAGCGGACGCAATCCCGATTTTGAAGCTTTGAGCATATTACAGCAAGAACAACATAAACGCACCAATAATAAACGTTTCACATCAGGGATGATAAATGAGTTTTTTAGTTTTGTACCAAATGGCCAAAAAAGTGTACTAAATAAGCCGAGAAAGTACCAACATTTAGAAGACCATACATACATAGTTACATATACATATGTTTTTATATTTTCTGTTTAAAAATCATGATATAAAACATGGCGTGTTGAAGGTGGAAAACATAAGTACAAATCAATTCTTTGAAAAGGCCACCAAAACGCCAAGGTAATCCACAAAAGCATAAAAGTTATACTATTATCTAAGTGCTAGTAATCCAAAAATTTTTAAATCAATCAATCAAAAAAATCGTTGCATTTAACGGAATGAAAGTTTTACAAAAATATTTCCTTTTATAGAAATAAACAAGTTAATAGCAGTGCTCTCGTACCTAAAATCTTGAAAGTGGGGGAAATCGAGAGCGCAAAAATCACTGAAATCTGCCACTTTCTCTGGAAAAATTTTACCTGCGAAAACTTACAAGTAAAAAAGTATGTTCACCACAAACATGTGTTCGTGAATAAACAAAAGGAAGGAAGAAAAGGTCAGTTTAGTTAATTTACTATTAATCTATAATTTTCTATTTTCCATGCTGCTGTATAAAATTTTTCAATTGTACCATATTTTTCCCAGAAATATACCAAAATAGATAATAATGCTGAAAGGTTCTGGCCGAATTTGTCAGTTGATCGTTAAAACGAAAATGGGATAATTTGAACGGCACATTTATAGCTATATCTACTTAATTTTTGTGAAACAAGGAAGGGTGCTTGGAGGAGATTCTTTTATTTTTGAACGCGTCATAATGGGGTATCAAAAATATTTGTTAAAAAAAAAACTTATTCATTCCGAGATAATTAATTTATATGTTAAAAACATTGGGGACAATGCACCAAGCGGATAATAAATTACCAAATGAACCACCTATTGCAACTGTGAAAGTTATCAGCTGTTTCGAAGATTGCAAGTTTTTGCAAAATTTCCAAACTGCTAAGCATTTTTGCTGCTGGATGATTTTGTGTGGAGAATACAAAAGTACTCCACCCAAATTTACCTATCAGAAAGTCAGAATGGCGTAAGTTCCACGTTTTTACTGGTTTTGCGTTCAATAACTTTTTCTCATATTTTAGTCTTCCCCTCAATTTTACTCGCTATGATTATTGCTATATGCTAGTTATATTGCTATTGCTACATGCTAGTCTTACTGTAAAATTTTATGAATAGACCTATTAGGACAGCA
>NW_016157856.1:145322-163219 GCF_001687245.7 Rhagoletis zephyria | reverse complement strand
GACGGACAGACAGACATGGCTTAATCGATTTCTTTTTTCATCCTGATCATTTATGTATACATTTGTCTATAGCTATCTCGATTCGTTTTGGCTGTTACAAACAACCGTTATGTGAACAAAATTAATATACCCTTGTGCACAAGTGCGCTCGGGTATAAAAATGTACACCAGAAAGCGGAACAAAACTGCCTCCATAATCGATCATATTATAACTGACAAGGGTAACTTTGATTATATTTTTGCTTTAGAAGATAACCCAATATCAGATCATAGGTTGGTCTCCTTAGCAGTTAACCTGAAAACGAAGTTTTCTGTTAATAAAAAGAGCAATTTAATTAACATATTTGATTACCGCTCCTTTGAAGATGAAGGAGTGTTAAATCAAATACACTTAGGTCTATTTTTATGCGGATTTTTTTTTTATGCGGATTTGAATTTATGCGGGTTTTCAAACCATCATTTCGCAGTAGCGATTTTGCTTTTTTGTATTTTTTGTGGTATTTTTATTTATTTTTTTGGTTAAAAAACAGATACAATTTTATTTATTTATAAATAGTTTTTTTTCGCTCAATAATGGCTCACTGGATTTTTTATGCGGTTTTTAGGATTTTTACATGGAGTATCTGACTTTATATGGGTTTTGAAAATACTGGAACGCATCTCCTGGTTTTGTATGAAAGTAAAGAACTTTTTATACGGATTTTTTTTATGCGGCTCTCTGAGGAACGCATGTACCGCATAAAAAGAGGCCTAAGTGTAGTGCGTAAGCCAACATTTAACAATTTCCATACAACTCTATGTGAAAGTATAAAAAAATGCGCAAAAAGCTAATGAATTATTTGAGATTGTAAAAAGAAGAAACAAATTCTAAAAATAATAAAAATGGAGTTTAGCAAATACAAAATCAATGCAAGGAATTGGGTAAATTATTTAAAAAAACATTACTATGGAAAACAAATTGAGGAAAATATTGAGTCTAGCAGTAAAGCATGGTCTATCCTGAAGGAATTGGTGTTCGGAAAAAAGCAGGACAACCAAATGAAATCAGTTAAATCAAGTACAAAAACGAGACTTTACCACCCCTAAAGAAATCGCAAATTCATTCAGCGAGCATTTTATATACGTGGTAAAAATCCTTGACACTGTTGATTATAATGATGAACCCTTACACGGAATCACGATACCGTTTTCACTGGGCTAATGTGATACACTCGAAGTTGAAATATCAATAAATAAGTTAAAATCTAAATCAGTGAATGGACCAGACCAAATATCTGGGCGTTTCGTTAAGAAATACAAGGTTTTCCTAGCAGAACCTTTAGCACATTTCATAAATAAGTGTCTTCAAGAGGGACAGTATCCACAAGAATTGAAAATAGGGAAATCTGCTCCAACTATCGCCCAATAACCAAACTGAGTACAATCGAAAAAATTTTTGAAAGCATCATTCTCAACCGCATGAAATTTTTTTTAAAAGATAATCAAATAATACATGAAAATCAATTCGGCTTTTTTGAGAATTCTAACACTCTGGCAGCGTATCTGTCCTGTACTGAATTTGTCTATGAAAGTTTAGATAAAAAGAAATATGTGGCGATACTGGCGATAGATTTTTCAAAGGCATTCCATTCAGTGAACTTAGAAATAATGATTATAAAAGTGGCTGAAATAGGAATACGCGGTAATAATTTAAAACTATTTGAAAGCTTGTTATTAAATAGAATGCAATATTTTCAAGTAAATGGGATAAAAAGCTCCACGCAGAAAATTAAAGTAGAAGTCCCACAGGGCTCAAAGCCAGCAACCCTTCTTTTTTATTTACATTAATAATTTATTAAAACTAGACCTAAGAGGAAACAATTCTATGCCGGTGATTGATTTATTATGTACGGAAGTGATACAATAGAAGAGCTTAAATCACTTACATAAAATCTACAACTTGCTTGACAAGAATTGCTTAAAAACCAACCTGACTAAAACAAATTTCCTGATATTTAATAACAACAAGCCAATACCAGACAAGGATGACCTCCCAGGGATTGTTTTCAAGAATGTCTTAATGAAAAGTGTTGATACTTTAAAATATCTAGGAGTTTGAATAGCTTCCAACATAAGTTGGAATGGGCATCTCAAAAGCTTAGAACTAAAGCTAATTCCGCTCAGTTTTGCTATTCACAGAAATAAAAACAGTATTCCCAGAAAGCAACTGTAGCTACTGTACGAAGCTTTGTTTATGTCGCAAATAAATTATGTAAACCCAATTTGGAATCGATGTTCCGCCCAAAGAATGAACGAGTTACATAGGCTTCAGAATAAAACGATTAACAACATTCTACTTCTTCCCAAGCAGACCCCGTCCAGAAGCCTATATACTTGCAGACTGGATGTTAATCGTTTTTGAATTTTGGTAACAGTTATCACTGTTTCTAAATTTAAAAATAACCCAATCATACACAATATTGATATTAATGACACAGAAATTCCCGTATATAATTTTCGAGACCAACGTGACATGAGGACCAAGTTTTTTTTAGAACTGACAGAAGTATTAAATCAATCATTAACTACGGCGTTAAAACTTTTAACAAGCTGCCAGAACAAATACGAAGCGTTAGCAATTTGCTACAATTTAAAGGACTAATTAAAGAGTTCCGTCTACAAAACCCTGTTTTCGACTGGCAATAAAGGATAATTTTCGTAGGGTAGATTCTTTTAGTAGAATTTTCGTCAAATAGAATTATCTGCTACACTAATTTATGTAATCTGTTTTCGCATTTTATTGAGTAATATTTTTTTCCCCCCCCCACTGCTACGCGTACGTTAGCAGTAAGCAAAATTAGAAGCAAATTATGCTATTTTCTGGCACAAAATGTATTATTTTTTGGGAAATAAATAAATAAAGGAAAAAAACTCTAAATATAAACAACGACGCACTGGAAAAAGTTAATACATTCAAATACCTAGGAATAATGATCGAGGATGAACTAAACCAACAAAAAAATGTATTCTATATTTTCAATTAAAGATCTAGCAATATGTACATCGGTGAAAACTGCATTTAATTCCATTAATTGGTTTTTGCGTGATGCGCTTACAAACATATAGACAGACAGACAGAAAAAAATTCTAAAAATGGTTAAATTGGCTTCTTGTGCTCTATTAATTTTTCTTTACTTTTCGTTTTCGTTGCAATTTTATTATTCTCGAATCTATTATCTTATCAATTTAGCTGAATTAAAAATTTCAAAGAGGTGGCAACCCGCTTCAAAAATATTTTCAAAGGTAAGATTCGTAATCCTCTTTAGTTTAATGTCCGTATTGTAATATTTCATTTATTTTACAAATTTAAATGAATAAAATTTTTCAAGCAGTTGGCAAATCCCCTAAAAGTATTTTCGGCATTAAAATTTCCTAGCCTCTTAGGTTTGACGCCAATGTTGCAATATTTAATTTATGTTATATATTAAATTAAATGAAAGTTTGAAATAGATGGCAATCTTCCACAAGAATATTTTCAACTCTAAGTCTTTGTAAGCATCTCTCTTTTGACAGCCATATTGCAATCTTTACTTTATCGTATCAATTGACCAAAACGGAAATTTTTAACACAGGAGGCAACTCTCTAATTTTTTCTTTTATATTACACGCTTGACCTCTAGCGATACACCGGTGACAACTGCATTCAATTCCATGCATTAGTTTCCGAGTGATGCGCGTACAAATATACAGACAGAGTCAAAAATTCTAAAATTTTTATTTCGCTTCTGTAGCTCTAATAAAAATCCACCATATTAATTTGTCTTTAATATCTATAAGGTACATACTAGTTATAAGTATAGATATACAAAAAAAAATTTTTTTTGAACCACTCTAATATACATAGATTTTATTTATTTTATCAGTTTATTACAATACATTTTTGCATACAGTTGGTAGCCCTCGAAAATATTTTCGGCAGTAAAATTTTCTAAACCTCTTCAGTTTGATACCCATATTGCAATATTAAACTCATCAAACAGGCGGCAACTCTAAAGCTAAGTGTACACCAAGAATGATAGAATACAAGATTGCGCCGATCAGAGAGGATTTTTGAGAATAACTTTTGTGTGACGTCACACTGGTGCAATTGCGAGAGAGAAATGCCAAAACGTGAGCAAGAATGGAAGAAGAAGAAAAAATGTTGCAAAGAAAACATAAACAAGTTGCACAAGTGTGACGTCATGCAAACAACGATTCTGTCAAATTCGTTAAGAGAGGAATAGCGGTCCGAGATCGGCGCAACCTTTGTATTCTCTCAATCGTGAGTGTACACGGTAGAGAAAAAACGCGAGATTTAGACAAAAATCTCGCTAGAGACGTGTAAACACTCAATAGAGCTCTACGAGAGACTCACCTACCTACGAAGTCTATGTGAGAGTTATTTAGCGAGACTTTTTCGCTGTGTACACAGTCCAACGAAGCTAAATCGAAAACTCCACGACAACTCTACGCTCTATTTACCAAGCTAAATAGACTTTTTGCTCTACGGAGACGTAGAGTAAATGATAATGAACTTCATTACAGATTGTTAAATTTTGTAAATGACTACGATATTAATTCGTATATTCGATACAAGCACACCATTTTAAGTACATTTAGAACGTAGCCAAGTAATGCACCGGGAATCATCCTCTTATTTTCATTGGCATTTCAATGGCTTTTCCAATAGCCTCCGTCCTTTGCAAAGGGGCATAATTATTGGTTAAAACATAAGGGGTATTCACAAATTGAGCAGGTGGTCTGGCAATCTGGCAACACTCGTTGCTTTAGTTATCTGCTGTTTTGTCAGAGTGCCAGGCCCCTTGCTCAACTTGGTGAATACCTACATACATATATATAGTAGTTTGGCTGGAACTGCTCGGAGAAACTCCTTAAATATTAAAGATTGTTTGATGCGAGTCCAAAAGTACACATAGTACCGAAAAGGTAGGTTGCTATGTTTAATTTTTAGGAACATTTGTCTACTTTTAGGTAAAATTTTTTTCGGCAAATAAGTACAATTTGAAAATTTAATTCTTGTTCATATTGCGAAAATGTATTTTATGACGGCAGAAAATAGGTGAATGCTGTCAAATCGACGAAGGGTTAGCGCTCCGCTGATGGCGCCAACTATATTTTCTACATCGTGGCTTTGATATAAATGCATATATATGTACATACAACAAGCGTTGACAACAATTCGGGATAGAAAACTAACTCTAGGCGAGAGCTAACTAGTGCCCACCGTGTACACAGCTTGTAGAGTACGTGATAGATAANGTTTTTTGGTTAAATTTTTTTCGGCAAATAAGTACAATTTGAAAATTTCATTCTTGTTCATATTGCGAAAATGTATTTTATGACGGCAGAAAATAGGTGAATGCTGTCAAATCGACGAAGGGTTAGCGCTCCGCTGATGGCGCCAACTATATTTTCTACATCGTGGCTTTGATATAAATGCATATATATGTATGTACATACAACAAGCGTTGACAACAATTCGGGATAGAAAACTAACTCTAGGCGAGAGCTAACTAGTGCCCACCGTGTACACAGCTTGTAGAGTACGTGATAGATAAAAGTTGAGATTTCTCTATTTTGTCTCTAGCTAGAGTGAATATCTCCTAGAGTTGCTCTACCGTGTAAACTTAATTGAGAGAGGAGATTTTTATTTCAGTGAAACTCTCGAGATTTCTCTACCGTGTACGCTTAGCTTAAAAAATATTTCTGGCTGTAAGCCTTTTTAAGCCTCTTTTCTTTGGACGTCCATATTGCAATATTAATTTTTTCCTATCAATTTACTTAGCCCGCAATTTTCAAACAAGTGGCAACTCTAATTTTTTTCTTTCTATATTTCAAGTTGAACCTTTAGCAATACATTGATGAAAACTGCATTCAATTGCATGCATTCGTTTTCGAGTAATGCGCGTGCAATCATACAGACAGACAGACAGCCACACAAAAATTCTAAAAAATTCTATAATGTACAGACATCGACCTGTAACAATTTTATTATATGTATTGGTAGATTTCATTTATTTTATAAATTTAATACAATAACACTTTTCAAACAGGTGACAACCCCCTCAAAAATATTTTTTCCAGTAAAATTTCATAATCCTCTTCAGTTTGATACCCATATTGCAATATTCAATTTATCTTATAAATTAAATTATACTAAAATTTTCAAGCAGGGAAACTCTGAAAACATATTTTTGGCTGTAAGCCTTCTTAAGCCTCTTTCTTTTGACGCCNGAAAACTCTAAAAACATATTTTTGGCTGTAAGCCTTCTTAAGCCTCTTTCTTTTGACGCCCATACTGCAATATTCACTTCTTCTTATAAATTTACTTAACCCTTCGGAGGGCACGCTTTGAAAGTTGCACGAGAGGGCATGCCGCGCCAATTTAGCCGCAAGGTGTATCTCACAGGTTGACTGCATTTTTTTTAAATTTATGTCGAAAAATCACTCAAATAAAACATTTGAATAATTTGTGTTTATACTGAAACATATTATAAGCATTTTTTTTTTTTATTTTTTAAGCGTCATCATCAACATTGGTGTTGGTACATTCTACACATTGTGTAATATGCTTGCAATGTTTTCTGCATACATTTTGTTACAATTAATACAACAAATTTTTGTCTTGTTATTCCTGGTACATATTCCTGGTTTCAATTTCTGTTATGTAGCTGGTTTGCTTCTATATAAGTTTAAAACATCGCTTTTTATTGTTGTTTCTTAGAGAACGAAAAATTACACTGAAGAGGGCACAACGCCGAAACCGGTTTGTCTCGAAACCAAATTTGACAAGGGATGACGGAAATTCGTTCTAAAATACATCACATAAAAACATCCTTTTTTCTTAAACCTAAGTAAATGAATATCATAATAGTTACAATGTATACGCAAAGAATAATTTTAAAATTACACATGTCAAAATACTTTAAAAATAACAGTTTTGTTTTAGACCCCTATCACAAACTCACTTTTCCAACTATCTTAAAAAAAATTACATTCAAATTTTTTTGGTACACGGAAGGGCGCGACGCGGCAATTCAGCCGCATATATGAGACACCAACCTTCAAATACAAATACCAACTGAACGATATAACGCAGCAAGTAACAGCTAACTGTGAACCATGCTGCATCTCAAAACTTACAAAGTCACTAAGTGCCAGTGGCCGGTAACTACAATTAGTATTTGAAAACCACAAATTACAATTTTTGCGGCTAATTTGCCGCGGCGCGCCCTCCGAAGTGTTAAACTGTAATTTTCAAACAGGTGCCAACTCTCTCTTTTTTCTTTCTTTATTTTAAGTTAGACTTCTAGCAATACATCGGTGAAAACTGCATTCAATTGCATGCATTCGGTTTCGAGTGAAGCGCGTGCAAACATACAGACAGACAGACAGACAAAAATTCTAAAAATTGTTGANTGTTAAACTGCAATTTTCAAACAGGTGTCAACTCTCTCTTTTTTCTTTCTTTATTTTAAGTTAGACTTCTAGCAATACATCGGTGAAAACTGCATTCAATTGCATGCATTCGGTTTCGAGTGAAGCGCGTGCAAACATACAGACAGACAGACAGACAAAAATTCTAAAAATTGTTGATTTGGCTTCTTGTGCTCTAATAAATACCCCCCGCATCCATTTTTCTTTGATATCTATAATGACATACATCGACCTGTTACAATTTTATTATATGTATAGATAATTTTATTTTATTATTAAATAACATAATACAAAACACAATAACATTAATTAACATTTGTTTTCAGTTTCAGTATTCCCCGCTTAATTGCATTTCAAAAATTGCACCATTTTTGGTTCAATTAACCGGGGAATCTATTAACCGATACTCGTTTAATTGAACATTTCGTTCAATTACAAAAATCCCGCTTAATTGGACAACCGAATCAATAAGAAGAAAATGCATGTGCGCAGTGAAAGTCCAGTTTAACGAGTCTTATGTTGTACGCCTGATTCGCAAAATGGAAAATTCGTAAAATAGAGTGATTTTTGCCATCTCTTCAATTAAATAACTCAATGCATTACATTTTTAAAGAAATGCTATATTTAATTCAACGACAACAAATTTTCTTTTTGTACATGTGCATACTTGCACTCACTTATTTAGAGATAATTGTTATAAAAAATTAAATAAACTTTAAGAACAAAAAATTCATGTGCATTGTACATATCTTTGATACTTGCATTCACATATATAAAGAATATTGTTATAAAAAGTATAATAAACATGTTGCTTACGTTTTTAAAATGTTAATTGAAGAAGTCTATCCTTTTTTTGTGTATTATTTAATTTACGTGGGATAACACACGATTCCATATTCTCTAACTCACATAAAAATTTGTTTCAGAACAAAATGTTTGAAGTTCTTGTATGTATTTTAAAACTTCGAGAACTGTTGGAAGCATGGGTGTAGCCAGAACGAAATTTAGGAATATTTACAAAAAAAATTTGTTTCAACATCAATAACTTACTAACCCTGTCAGTGTGAGACTTTAACCCAAACCGTCATGTACCGTTCCCCTCCCGGTACCACCGTCAAGGATTTCCTCGGGATGATAACACTGTGTGACTGCTAAAGTTATAGATCTATTGAAGCACAAAAAACATGCATACTTAGAATTTTGAATACCCCTCAAACTTGGACTTAAGGTCTAAAAACGCGCTTTTCATAGGTTGAACCTTATAATTGTTCGTAACTTAATTTCTGTTTATCCGATGAAAAATATTTACTCGGCGTACACGGTAACCGCAACCTTCAATACGTGCAATTCCTTGTTTAATGCAAGTCTCTTTAACCTTTAACCTTTATAAAAGAAACTTCAAAACAATTTAACCTCAATCCATACAACATTCTTTGCTTGCGCATGCCACACACACAAAATTTGAATTTTTTGCCTTTCTTTGAATTACCAGTATTCTGGAAAAACCAAAAAGTGGTGTTTCCGTTAAAGTGATGTGTGATGAGTTTAAAATAAAGAGTAAAAGCAAAAGTAAAGATACAAAAATTTTGAAGCCGGACTTGAGAAACGGCAAACTTTAAAACAGTGCGAGTTCCCAGAAAAGATTTACACAAGTGGTTTTGTTTTAAGAGAAAGTAAAATGTTCCCATATCTGTCCAATTTGTGAAAGCTAAAGTCCGCAAGTTACATAACAATAACCAACTGAATTTTTTGCCAGAGAAGACATACATTGCTGATGGGTATAGACCATGTCTCGCTTGAGCAAATGCATCTGGGTCGCACAAAGTTTTTCTTCTTCTTCTCATTTGGCGCTATAACCTCCGCTATTTTTTACGAGTCCAAAACAGTACGCAAGCCGTTTCGCTTCTTTGTAAATTGACCCCTATTTGGAAATGCCAAGTGAAGCCAAGTCCTTATCCACTTGGTCCTTCCATCGCAGTGCGCCTTCGTCTTCCACCGTCGCGACCCGCGTTTAATACTTTTAGAACAGACGTAACGCTTATTTGTAAAAGACTTAGCCTTTATTTGTAACAATAATATCGATGTCGTCGGCATACGCCAGCAATTGTACGCGCTTGTAAAGTTTTGTGCCTGAGCGGTTCAGTTCTACGACTCTTATCATCTTCTCCAACGTCATATTAAAGAAATCTCATGAAAGGGAGTCACCTTGTCTGAAACCCCGACTGGTATCAAACGCCTCGGAGAGGTCCTCCTCTATTCTGATCTGAAGCCACACTGGTACGGCGCAATCAGTTCGTTGACGGAGGGCTTAAGTCTTTCGCACAACACGCTCGATAAAATAGTTAGCACGCATTTCGGAGTCGCCTTTCTTGTGGATTGGGCGGAGCGCAATTGAACTCCAGTCGTCGGGCATGCAACTTATTAGCCCCTTGCCATCATAATTGAATAGCTCGGCTGACAGGCCGTCAGCTCTAGCAGCTTGGCTACTTTTTATCAGCATAACCGTTATTCGTACCTCATCATAGTCAGGTGCTGGGACATCCACTCCATCGTCATCGACTGGGGGTTTGGGCTCGCCCCAACATCGGTCACTAGGTCGCCATGGTTGTTTCTACAGGAGTCTTGAAACCGTTCGTAAGTAGCTCAACTCTCTGCTAAAAATTTCAAGTATTTCTGATTGTAGCTTTTCGACGTTGAGCTTTCTCTGCATTGTTGGGCGCACATTTGTTGCTGAATGGAGGCGCGTGCGTATATTTATTTATTTATTTAATTAAATTCAGTCAAATGAATAACAATTCTTACTGACTATAACAAAACAGCTTAGATATCTACTAGTTGACGTAATTGTAAGTAAAGTACGCATTGTTACTATTGTAAGCGCCAGGTTCAACTCGGGAATTTGATTTAATTCCGATTGTGTTCTTGATAAAGGCCCATTTTTAACGTACCTAGATTTCGAAAAACCTGCATAAAATAGTGGAGCACGTCGGAGGTTGTGTGAAGGGATACTGAAAGACAATCTTTCTAAGAGAGAATGGCAATCAATTCCGCCTACCAAAACGTTAACGAGAAAATTACAAGAAAGATAAGCACTGTGNGTCTTCCACCGTCGCGACCCGCGTTTAATACTTTTAGAACAGACGTAACCCTTATTTGTAAAAGACTTAGCCTTTATTTGTAACAATAATGTCGATGTCGTCGGCATACGCCAGCAATTGNTTTCAGTCAGCCATCATTTCAATCTCTGCGCACTCACGTATTTCGACCTCTGTCTTCATATCGCGGCAAATACGTCTAGCTTCCCTCTTCAGTCTTTATAACGGTTCCACATGACTAGGGTTCGCCCGATCGCAGCGTGGTCGTGTACGCGGCACCTTTTTTATCTGCAGCTTCTTGACACTCCTTATCGTACCAGTAATGAATGGGAAATGAGGTTCCACTGCTCGCGTATTTCGCTTTGTTGAAGAGCGCTCTCTCACAGCAGGTGTGAGAGTCGAGTGGCGGATTAGTTGGCCGTCTGTTCTGATTGTAGCTTTTCGACGTTGAGCTTTCTCTGCATTGTTGGGCGCACATTTGTTGCTGAATGGAGGCGCGTGCGTATATTTATTTATTTATTTAATTAAATTCAGTCAAATGAATAACAATTCTTACTGACTATAACAAAACAGCTTAGATATCTACTAGTTGACGTAATTGTAAGTAAAGTACGCATTGTTACTATTGTAAGCGCCAGGTTCAACTCGGGAATTTGATTTAATTCCGATTGTGTTCTTGATAAAGGCCCATTTTTAACGTACCTAGATTTCGAAAAACCTGCATAAAATAGTGGAGCACGTCGGAGGTTGTGTGAAGGGATACTGAAAGACAATCTTTCTAAGAGAGAATGGCAATCAATTCCGCCTACCAAAACGTTAACGAGAAAATTACAAGAAAGATAAGCACTGCGACTGTGAATAGATTTTAGATGTAGAAGCTGACAACGTGCCTCGTATGAGGGTATAGGGTCCCTAAAGTTCAGCGAGCGGAGAGCGAAATTTATAAAAGTTTTTTGAACTCTCTCAACGCGGCTAATATGACAGGACTGATACGGTCTCCAAATAAAGGAGGCATATTCTAGCTTAGATCTTACTAAGGTGATGTAAAGTACTTTTAGAGTATGTGGATCCGAAAAACATTGGCAGTTGCGACGAACGAAAGCAAGCATGGCATATGCTTTGGAAACTACGAAGTTAATATNTGAATAGATTTTAGATGTAGAAGCTGACAACGTGCCTCGTATGAGGGTATACGGTCCCTAAAGTTCAGCGAGCGGAGAGCGAAATTTATAAAAGTTTTTTGAACTCTCTCAACGCGGCTAATATGACAGGACTGATACGGTCTCCAAATAAAGGAGGCATATTCTANGATTGTTACTATTGTAAGCGCCAGGTTCAACTCGGGAATTTGATTTAATTCCGATTGTGTTCTTGATAAAGGCCCATTTTTAACGTACTTAGATTTCGAAAAACCTGCATAAAATAGTGGAGCACGTCGGAGGTTGTGTGAAGGGATACTGAAAGACAATCTTTCTAAGAGAGAATGGCAATCAATTCCGCCTACCAAAACGTTAACGAGAAAATTACAAGAAAGATAAGCACTGTGAATAGATTTTAGATGTAGAAGCTGACAACGTGCCTCGTATGAGGGTATACGGTCCCTAAAGTTCAGCGAGCGGAGAGCGAAATTTATAAAAGTTTTTTGAACTCTCTCAACGCGGCTAATATGACAGGACTGATACGGTCTCCAAATAAAGGAGGCATATTCTAGCTTAGATCTTACTAAGGTGATGTAAAGTACTTTTAGAGTATGTGGATCCGAAAAACATTGGCAGTTGCGACGAACGAAAGCAAGCATGGCATATGCTTTGGAAACTACGAAGTTAATATGCGTAGAGAAGTTTAATTTAGAGACAAAATACAAGCCCAAGTCTTTGACTTCGTTGACGTATTTCAGGAGTGAGCCGGTAATATTATATTGTGTGTCGAAAATGTAGAATGACAACATTTATTGACATTAAGCGAGAGATGATTCAGTGTACACCACAAGTGCACATTATCTAGTTCACATTGAAGGGCTAAAGAGTCTTGCGGACATTTAATCACGGAATAAATCTTCAGGTCATCAGCGTATAAAAGAAAATTGGACGTATGGATACACGAACTTATATCATTAATGAACAGAATGAACAGCAAGGGACCTAGAATGCTACCCTGAGGTACACCAGAAGTGGCTGTGAACGGTAGAGACGATACGTTATCAAAGGCAACTACGCAATGACGTTCGTGTAAATAAGATTTTTTCCACTCAAGAAAGGTTGAGTGGAAGCCTATACGCGACAACTTGAAAGTTATGTGAAACTCTGTCGAAAGCTTTCGAAAAGTCGGTGTATATGGTATCGACTTGGTAGCCCTCATGGAAAGCAGCGAGACAATCCTCAGTGAAGACAGGAAGATTCGAGACTGTCAAGCGGCCTCTTAAAAAGCCGTGTTGGTTGGCAGAAATCAAATGCTTCACAGCGAAAACCAACTTCCGTTTAACTACGCATTCGAATAGCTTGGAGATAGACGATAATTTCGAGATCGGCCTGTAGTTGGCAACATCGTTCTTGTTACCACTTTTATAAACTGGTGTTAAAAACGCTCTTTTCCAGTCATCAATAAAAATACCCGATGACAGCGACATATTAAAGATCATAGATCATAGTTAACGGTTTAACCAGAGAGGAGCACTTTTTAAAAATTATCGCAGATAGGTCATCTGAACCCATTTGGTTTGAAGATTTCAGAGACACTATGCCCTTGATAACATCCTCCTCGCATATCGTTAGCGAGCCAAAATCAAGCGAAGACTCGGAAAGAGTTGAGCCACCGAGCATGGAATCTGAGTCGAAGACAAAGTTCGAACAAAAAACTCGGCGAATAGATTAGCAGCCTCTTCAGGTGTACTGGCAGGTTTGTGGTTAAAGAACACCGTAGAGGGTATAGCTACGGTGACCATAAATATGGATTCAAAAGGAAGGACAATTTTTCAAAAATATGCTTATATATATTTACGTAGTGTAACAATATCAAAAGAGTATTTATAATTCTTAATACATTTTAAGCTTTAAAATTAATCACGTTTTATTCATCTATATTAATCTTTTTTTTATATGAATATTTATAAAAGTATAGTAAAACATATAATAATAACAAAAGCTTACACGAAAGGTGAAAATCTCTAAAAGATTATTTTATAGGCAAATTTTGAGTCGTTCAAAACGAAAACAATACCATTTTTTTTTCTACTCAGTCCAAAGTAGCACTTGTTGGCCAGAGTGATTCTGCGTTGGATTTCAATGCTGACATTATTATCGGTGTTAATGTCGGTTCCCATATCCATATACTTAAATAAAATAAACATGCTTAGAAGATATAAACCAATACTTCCCATATACCAAACGAAAGGATAAAACTTGAATTTTAGACTAAGGAAAACAAAATCATTCGAGCGGTTTTCGAGAATTTTGGAAAGAAAAAAAATTGTTAATTTTTGCAAAAATTTTTTGCCTTAATACGTTCGATATTTGTTGAATTTATATAAAATTTGTACACAATAACATTTCCATTGCTCCAAAGAACCTACATCCCGAAAATGAAAGTTATATCTGCAAATTATGGGTTGCTAGAGCACTTTAAAGCCTCAAAATTGACCCCAAAATAAGCCAATATTTACCATTGTTTCTACGACAGACACCGAATCGGTTACTTACAGAAATGTATCTGTCGATAGGCTTGGAATTTTTTCTTTCAAACGCCATACCTTTCCTTGAAATCGCTGCACTAGTTCTCGTGCAGTAAGCGTTTCGTGAAGCTTTAAAAATTACAGCTACAACATTTGAGCATAACCTCCTCCATAAGGTGAGACGTATTCTACGTCAAAAGAAAAAAATAATACATGCCTCGGACGATACCGCTTCTTTTGATGATGATCACGGCAAACGTAGGAAGGACTATGATTTGAGGGTATGCACCTGGAATATCCGAACCGTTAAACGGGAAGGTGCCTCTACCCGGCTGGTACAAAAATCCTGCTTGGCGATTTCAATGCCAAGGTGGGCAATGAAGGGATCTTTGGCGCCACTGTCGGAAAATTCAGCCTCCACGACAAATGGGCTGAGGCTGATCGACTTCGCCGTGACACGAAACTTGTTAGTATGTAGTACTAGGATCTCATAATAAAGATCCACCAAGCTACATGGGTGTGTCCCAAAGATCGAAAAACGGGAAACCAAATCGAGTATGTTGTGATAGACAGAAGGCACACTTCCAGTGTTTTAGATGTACATACGTACACCCCGAGGGCCATACATCGACTCCCACCACTATATTGATGCAGGCGAAGCGAGCGAAAGCGGACGTGTTTTTGCTGCGCTCCGTGATTTTTCGTGTTTTTCAAGCTAGTTTGGCCTTTAAAGGACCGGATCTAATGTACGTTTAAGCCGATCAGGACAGTGACTTTTTATTTCTGAATGGCTACAAAAATATGAAATAAAAATAAAAACTAATTTATTAAATTGAAATGCCCTGTGTTTGTGGACTAAGAGTAGAAAGAAGTGCTAAAGCTAAAGTGCAATGTGCCAGGTGCAATGACTTTTTTCAGTTAAGCTGTGTTGTGTTACGTCAGCCGATGTTGAGTTTCTGCTTAGCTCGGCAAATCATTATTTTTGCAAAATTTGTGCGGATATTCGTCGCAGATCTATCCGCACCCCTCCTCCGCCTGCTAGTGAGATGAGAATGTATATCGACAAAAGAAACTCATTCGTATAATTCGGAATAAATAGACAATGCAAAAACAATGCCTAATATGGATCTGAGAATCCGATGTCTACATGCGCAACTAACTCGCATACCTCGGCTCTAGTAAACAATGCAAAAACAATATAGGGGTATTCTCCAAATCTTGCAAAGCCATTGCACCTAGCATGGATTGCATAACTTGCAAACACACAACAACAAAATATATGGGAAACGACATTTCCTATCGCTGCAAAATATGCGACGTCGAGACCCATGTATATATTTTGCAAAATAGCTAGCAAAATAAATCGTCCCTGTGCTAGTTGTTTTGTTGTTGGAATTGTACATATTTCTTTTTTCTCTCATCTCGCTGACTGCATTTTTTTGCTGTCTCTTGTTACTGTATTTGATACATAATTTCGCTGCTTGCTACCACTTTTGCAATGGTGTGCTCTCGTACTCTTCGAAATTTGAATAGTATTTTTGCATTTCGTGCAATCCGTGCTCGTGCAAGACTTCGAGAATACCCCTTATGTAATGATAATAGTTCGCAAATCTCTTTGGCTACAATATGTAGCGAACTCAAGAATGATAGAATACAAGATTGCGCATTCCTGCGGGTGATGACGTCAAGATAGCAACGAATAGGAAAGAGTAACTGGAGATGGAGGAGAGAAAGAGTGTTAACTGTCAAACCATGGAGGTCGCCATATTTACATACATATAAACATCTCTGCATACATACAAACAGTTTGCTAAAATGACGTCACACGAACAACTGATTCTGTCAAATTCGCCAAGAACAAAGTAGCGGTACTGGAGCTAAGGAAAATTAACTTTAAGCTTGGTGTCTCGACTACGCTCCTTGACAAGGTTTTAAATCCTATGCTATGGCCGGCCGACGGCAAAGTGCGACCTTTTCAGTTTATGCAAAATTTACCGAAGAAAGTGAGAGATTGCCTAGCAACTAACATCGAATGTAAGGTTTACCAAAACCACACCTGTGTCTGCTCGCCAACACAACGCTCCTGAAGTGAAAAAATTACGAATTTACTTCCAAAATGTATCAGGTATGAGAACTAAATCAGATGTTTTTCGTAGAATGAGTTCTCACTTGGAATATGATATTTTTTTTATCGTCGAAAGCTGGCAACTTCGAACTTTTACGATTCGGAATTTTTTGACTCTAAACTTGACAACGTATTTCGTAAAATAGAGATGAAGCTAAATCTGGTCGCTCCAGAGGTGGAAGTGTTTTAATTGCCATACAGCGCATCTTTAGTGCTACTTGAAAACTCTGACTGTCTACTTTACCAACTCTGCATCAGTGTGCGGAGTGCCGTTAACCTGATTTTTGTATACGCATTATATATTCCACCGAATAGCGGTATAGAGATTATAATTCACATGTAGACAATGTTCTAAGTCTAAGATCTAAGATTGGTGAGAATCACCTTTGCGTTCTTGGTGACTTTAATTTAGGAAATATTTCTAAGTAACTCCTTCGGGCTTACTCCAGTTAATGTTGTAAACGAATGTGAACTCTATGTAACTGACAGTCTTTTAAGTGTCGGTTTATATCAAATTAATTGCTTTCGTAATAAGTTAACTCGTATTTTAGATCTAATCTTTTTAAGTGACAATGTGAACTACACGTTGTCGGAATGTCTCACTCCGATCTCTTTGCCAACTATCCATCATATTCCATTAGTAATATGTTTAGAGTTTTATGAATTCTTTGCAGTTCCTCTTGGAAGACCAGCCAATCCTCAATTATAACCTATGTGATTTTGTATACTTAGATTCACTTTTACTTAGTTACGATTGGGATAATTTTTTTTCTAATAAAAACACTGAAAGCGCGTTTAAAATTTTCAAATCATCGATTTATGACCTCTGCCTTAATATCATTCCAGCCGTACATAGTCAAACATATAAGTTACCTTGGTATACAAAGGAACTAAAACGCCTCAAAAATCTCAAAAACAAGTTCCACAAAAAATGCAAGGCTACTGGGTTAACCTTTTACTTTGATCGATATAACTTCACAACAAGCAATTTACTAACCTTGATAAGTTTCTTTTTAAGCGGTATACCAGTAACTACGAAACCAGTATTAAAATAATCCAAAACGCTTTTGGAGGTACATCAAATCATTGAACTCTACTTCAGCTATATCTACGGTGACCATCCGTTCTGTTGCAGGACCGTACTGTTTTTCAAAGGTCGGTCCTGCGTAGTTTTTCAAACCTGAAAAACCTGAAAATGTACTGATTTTCTCCAGGTGTCCTGCATTTTCCCGCATTTTAATCGTTATTTTAAAATTATCGGACAATGGATGGTTTTTTCAAAAAAGTGTTTTTTGGTACTTTGGTGATTATTTTTTTCATTAGTTTAAAATTCGATAAAGAAGATATATCATTACAGTAAATTTTGAGCCAAATATAATGAAAATCGGATTAGAAATGTAGATGCTATGGAGCGCAATCTGCACAAATTATATATTTTTGTAAAGGGCACATAAATACCTTTGTAACTTGTCGTTTACGTCGATTCATGACGTCGCTTTTTGATAACTAACTGCAAAAAGTACCAAAAAAAACA
>NW_016157856.1:139059-143647 GCF_001687245.7 Rhagoletis zephyria | reverse complement strand
TCGGGTTCCGAGTTGAATACTTTGAGAGCTGGAGCGTCGGTGTCCATTCGAACGATGGTGGTAGCAGAGGAAGAGGGAGGCCCCCACTGCGATGGAAAGATCAGGTGGAGAAGGACTTGGCTTCACTTGGCGTTTCCAATTGGCGTAAGTTGGCACAGAGGAGAAACGAATGGCGTGCTTTGCTGAACTCGGCCGAAATCGCTTAGGCGGTTACAGCGCCAAAAAAGAAGAAGATGAAGATATGGGTATAAATGATTTTCCATACCAAATCACTTCATCATCATTTTGCAAACACGTGCATGCGCAGGAAGTGAGAGAAGGAGACAAGTATGTGTGCGTATGTATGTAGGTGTTTCGGATTATGAGTAACAGATGGCACAATACCCTGCAAAAATTTGAGGACCAGGTAGTCCATTGGGCCGTGCTTTTAAAGTATGTGCAAAAGGACCAAGTTGCATACCAGTAACTTATTATGCTGACCTGGACCACTTCAAACGTAAAAAACTGATAAATGTGTTGAACACCACCTCTTCGCGGCCGATCGGCAATACGATTCGGTTGCCGAGTGTGCCATAGTCCAAAAGGAGTAGGTGCCTAGGTGGTCCCATGTTATGCAGTGGTGGACCAGAACTGGTCCCATGTTATGCAGCGTTGGACCAGAGGTGGTCAGGTCCAATGACATCGCAATGTTAATGTTACCATATTTTCTCCATATATTTGGACCATTTTGGTTACTAGTGTTGGTTACAAGGTAGCGTGGTCCCGTACTAGTATTTAACCTAGTCCCACTTTTTGCAGGGTATTTATAACCTAATCGCAGCGTATGTATGTAAATACATACACACGTACATCTGTTGCTTGCAGTTAATGTGGATCTGTTTTTTTTTAAATACTCTATGTACATTGTACATACATACATATATGCATATGAATGCATAATACGCGAAAATTTTTTGGTCACATCAGATTTGTACCGTTCGTTCGATTTTACAAAATGAGGTATTCAATTAAAGGGCTTGGCCTGTGGATGTGCCTCCCTATTTTTTCAAAAAGAGTTGCCACCTGATAAAAAAATTAAATTCAAATTATTTTTAAATTAAATCAATTATTACGCTATGAGCATCGATCGAAATGGTTTTCAAAAGCTTTATTTCTTAATTGTATGTAATAGTCAAAGTTGGGGAAGAAAATATTCAAAAAGTTAAAAATCCCAAAATAGTCCTAATTTTATGATGGTTCCTTANGATAACTCCCTATTTTTTCAAAAAGAGTTGCCACCTGATAAAAAAATTAAATTCAAATTATTTTTAAATTAAATCAATTATTACGCTATGAGCATCGATCGAAATGGTTTTCAAAAGCTTTATTTCTTAATTGTATGTAATAGTCAAAGTTGGGGAAGAAAATATTCAAAAAGTTAAAAATCCCAAAATAGTCCTAATTTTATGATGGTTCCTTAATATATTTTAACCACATTGCGTTTGAGTAAGGAGAAGCAACTATCTGGAAGTATTTTACATAAAAAATTTTCTATCTATAGCCTGGTTTGTAGATGCAGTTAAAGAAAATACATTAAAAGGCACAATTTTTTTTTTGGTTCAAAAAAAAATTTAAATATTTCAAAAACGGTGACACTTTTACCTGAAATTTTTTTTTTTTACAGGGAGCTTTTCCTCCGAACACGTAGACGCCCCTCCCATTCTTAACGTTAAGTTTTCAAAACTTTTGTTCTCGCCTTGTTCTCTAGCAGTACGCTCCCCAGACTTTTGTTCTTTTCTTCTTATGTGTTTTATTTTTCGATTTGTGTATTTCGGCTCACCCTGGTGTTGATTTTTGTCAAGTAGTTACTTATTATCATTAATAGTACATACATGGCGCATGTGTAACATTCTTACCTAGTCATCTATACATATAATACAATTGTAATTGTCTGTATATTATAGATATTAAAGAAAAATTAATGTGGGGGGTCTTTATAAGAGCACAAGAAGCCAAATCAATCATTTTTATAATTTTTGTCTGTCTGTCTGTATGTTTGCACGTGCATCACTCGAAAACGAATGCATGCAATTGAATGCAGTTTTCACGGATGTATTGTTAGAGGTGTAACCAGCGTTGCCACAGACAATTTTTTTTCCTACCATAACGAACCAAAACCTACCAAACATTTTTTTGAGTTTTAATATTTGTTTTCAATGTCAAATTTTTTAAAAACATAGTTAACATAACATTTAGTAAAACTAAAACACAACTAGTTTTTTAAAAACGAATTAACTGCGAGTAACGATTCATTTTACTGTACAGACTTATCCATATGAACATATGTCTCTTTACACCTACATACATATCGTCACTGGATACGAATATAGACGCGAGCTCAAAAGTTGATAGCGAAANTTTTTAAAAACGAATTAACTGCGAATAACGATTCATTTTACTGTACAGACTTATCCATATGAACATATGTCTCTTTACACCTACATACAAATCGTCACTGGATACGAATATAGACGCGAGCTCAAAAGTTGATAGCGAAAAAAGAGGCGTAAAAAAAATTTTGGCGAAGAAAGACTCTTAACAAAACCGCGTTAACCTCTTTGACAGCGAAGAAAGACCCATAAACTTATGTCTGCATTCGACTATATTTGCGAGTGCAACAGTATTCCCCAGAACTCCCCAAAGAGTTTTATTATTATTACGTCGAAGATACCCGCGCTGCGACCTAAGAAGATATATTGTGCTAAATCAAAGTTGTAATCACTCCAACCTTAGGCTATTTAAAAAGCTCAGCACTTTGGATGAGGCCATGTTCCAAATTTTAGATGGAGAAGGCAATCGTTTTCCAAGGTGTATCAATCTACGATTCATGCTTCGTCGACAGGCACACAGAATATACTCTGGNTTCCAAGGTGCATCAATCTACGATTCATGCTTCGTCGACAGGCACACAGAATATACTCTGGGGTTTCTTTAACCAGCTGACAAACACTACAGTCCGTCTCTACAGACCCATTTAATTAAAACCGTACGTTAACTTGCAGTGTGCTGTCAGGTTGCCAGTAAGGGTTCTAAGTTCAAGGTGTCTTTGGGAGTTCCTGCAGGAAAGAGTTATGCATATCTTTGATTGTCTTATTCTCTTTGACTTCCGCCAGTGGGCAACAATTTGAGATTATTCCCAGTTAGCTCCTAGGTAGGTCTGCAGTGTATCCTTTAGATGTACCGCAGAAAGGCTAGGGACCATGCAAACCCATTTGGGCTTCACGCTTTGTGATACAGTCAGCCCTTACGTTGCCTTAAAACCTTTCATGTTCATGAACCCTCCACAGCGTGACGCTATTGTGGGCTCGCAGGTATTACAAGCCTTGATGCCGTTTTAAAAGACTTTTAGGCCTTTAACGCTGCCTGAATGTCCGACATAATATTTATTCTGGCCTTATTTGCCTTCTACTATGACATTCGCGAACACAGACTTCGATTGGGAAGACTTCCGCCCGAAATATGGTTGAGCACGAGACCATTGGCAGACTTTTCTGGAATCTTGGTCCAAGAACGCCATAAATGATATCGCTACCTAAAAGTGAAAAGGCGCCAAGTCCATTTTTTCAAAGTTTAGTTTTTGATGCAGAATGACAGGTAATACGAAACTACATCGATTTTTCGTCTCTCCTGAAAAATTTCACAAAATGGACTTGGCACCTTTTCACCCTTAGGTGACGATATATGGATGTCCGTATTGCATATTGGCAATAATAAGGTATACGTTTGTACTTAGGAATCAGGTATTTACATGTTTGTGGACGCCATTATACGAACGCTCCGGTGAAATATTTGTGTAAAAAAGGTTGCTAAAATGTTTGGAGATACGTATAAATTTGCTATTTTTCCAGCCAAAATCTACCAAATCCATTCTACCAAATCCATTCAAATTCTACCAAAATCCAATCAAGCCTACCAAACTACCAAATGAAAAAAAAACTACCAGTTTTGGTAGGAAAAGCTCATGCTTGGCAACACTAGGAGTAACTTAAAATATAGAAGGAAACAAATTAGAGAGTTGCCACCTATTTGAAAATTGCAGTTTAAGTAAATTGATAAGAAAAAGTGAATATTTCAATATGGACGTCAGAAGAAAGAGGCTTAAGAAGGCTTACAGCCAAAAAATATTTTTTTAGAGTTGCCACCTTTTTGTAATTTTTAATTTAATTTAATTTATAAGATAAATTGAATATTTCAATATGGGTATCAAACTGAAGAGGTTTAGGAAAATTTACCGCCGAAAATATTTTTGAGGGGAGTTTGAAAAATTGTATTGTGTTAAATTGATAAAATAAATGAAATCTATGTATATACTAATAATAAATTTGTAACAGGCCGTTTTATGTACCTTATAGATATTAAATAAAAACTAAAATGGTGGATTTTTATTAGAGCTGCCGAAGCCAAATAAACAATTTTTAGAATTTTTTACTCTATGTCTGTCTTAGGGCTGATGATACCCGGGTAATTCGGGTAATGCCCGGGTACCCGGGTACCTCATTACCCGGGGCTTTTATTACCCGGGTAGCCGGGTATTACCCGATTTGCCCGG
>NW_016157856.1:123955-131667 GCF_001687245.7 Rhagoletis zephyria | reverse complement strand
CTATAATGTACAGACAGACTTACAATTTTATTATATGTATAGATGACTAGGTAAGAATGTTACTCATACGCCATGTATGTATGTACTATTAATGAAATCATAGGCATAACTATTTGTGTGGAGACTCTTCGTATCACGACGCATTTTCATTTGACCGTTTGCAACATTATTTATTAATCAAGTCAATTATTTGAGAATCCATGCTGATCTCAGGTTTTCGTGGAAATTGCATATTAAAGCGAAAAAAACTCTGTATATTTGTAAGCGCATCACGCAAAAACTAATGTATGGAATTAAATGCAGTTTTCAACGATGTACATATTGCTAGATCTCTAGTTGAAAATATAGAACCATT
Organism: Rhagoletis zephyria; assembly: GCF_001687245.7. Taxonomy (NCBI): domain Eukaryota; kingdom Metazoa; phylum Arthropoda; class Insecta; order Diptera; family Tephritidae; genus Rhagoletis; species Rhagoletis zephyria. The sequence continues at coordinate 131,312 of NW_016157856.1, read as the reverse complement.
TTTTTTGGTTTAGTTTATCGTGGATCATTATTCCTAGGTATTTGAATGTATTAACTTTTTCCAGTGCGTCGTTGTTTATATTTAGAGTTAGCAACGGACTGTTCTCAAAACTTCGCCTTGATATAACAACAAACTTAATTTCATTGTCATTCAATTAAGTGTGTTCAAGCATAACTAATCGCACTTTTAGGCAAGTTCTGTGTGGAAGGTTTTCGCTAAAAGAAATCGAAACAGTTTTTTTGTCGCTGCCAAAAAATCAGAGACGTCACGCTTTACAATTTTATATAGTTCTCTGTACAATGTATTTCACTAAACTACTAAACGGCTGCACCGATTTGGTTCATATGTGGAAAATAAATATTCCGACCAAAAATTTACTCGGTATACAGCTCGGGATATTCCTTAAATTCCTATACATCTTAAAACATAAAAAACCAATATGCACTGATGCATATATTGCAAATGCATTGGAAAAGGGGGCGTGGTACCTTCCATACAAACTGAACTTCTCATATAGCTTATCTCTGCAACCGCTTACGCTAACGTCCTGAAATTCGACACAGCTACTTGTGTTATCAATACCGTACTTATGGCGAATAGTGGTAAGTAATGGAAAAGCGGGCGTGACACCCCCATGCTTTTCATTTCACTTATCTCTGAATCGCTCACGTTAACTTTCTGAAATTTGACACAGCTACATATGTTATCAATACCGTACTTATGTCGAAAAGTGGTAATTATTGGAAAGGCTGAATCGATATACATTTACGTAAACGCGCAAGTATCATTCGATTGGGAACCATTTTCTCCTCGATTTCTAAATCTCATTGAACTATTGTAACTTTGTTTTTAATTTTTAGTAAAAGGTAAAATTTATGTGAAAATTTCGAAGAATTTTTTTTTAATTTTGCTTTTTGAAGCGAGTTTCGGTATAGACTGTCCTGTCTAGGTACATACCTATTTGTATAAAATGATAGCCGTTTTCGTTGTTCAAAAACCACTGAATAGAGTTCCGTCAGATTGCCGGAGGTTGTCTTACATATATGGTCCTATTACATGCTACTAGAAAACTCGCTAGGTGATGCTGGAGTAGAGTTATTTATAAAAATCGTATTTATTACCGATTTCTTTCAAATTTTAATTGTGCGCTATGTACCAGTATGATGAAGATTTTTTTTGATAAAAATTGGCACGATGAGTGCCGCTGGAGTCGAGGTTGAAATTCATAACACGTATTCATTTTATGGTAAGCAATGGTTTTGCAGAAAATGGGCCAAATGGATGGCGCTGCAGCCAAAATGTATAGTAACCCCGTGTGGTTGGTCTGCTTTGGCCCTATGTATAAGTTATACGAAATTAGTTTCCAGAGGTCTAAATGAAGGATGTGGTTAAGTCTGTCTCACGCCCTCATGCACGATCATGCGATCTGCCATCTACTTACCTAGAAATCAGTTCATAGATATTACCACGGATTGTAAGAGTGGCGAATTAACAAGGAAAGATCGCCGTAGGTACATATATCAATTGCTTCAATTGAAAGATATTCAAGAGATCACGCGACTCATTTAGCCAATGTACCGGAAAACTTTTCATCTTGTAGAACAGCGAAGATCCTTGGCCCTCCTATAACAGAAAACGCACTTCTATGCTCTTGAGTTTCCTTATAATAACTTTTATTGGCATACGCATCGCTCCAATGTTGCAGTTGAAAGATCATAGAAAAAGATTACGCATGCTTAGCAGAGATCTCACAGGTGTAAATAAGATAAGATAAGGTAAGGTAAAGCTCATGACACCGTAAGGGATTGGTATTCCATATGGTATCACAGCGTAACTATTATTGGCCTATGTGTGAGGAGCATACTGCGCTTTGGTGGTTTCAACTTTAACTACAAATTTTGACTTTACAGAATATTTTTGCTTTTAAACGCTCTTTTGCATTGGCCAACGCAAAAGTTCTTATTAGGCGCCGCGAAGTAAGCGGGCATCGGCTAGTATTTTATAAAAACGATATTATTATTATTTTTAAGCTCCCTACATTTTAATACTACAGTCGTAAAATTACACAGGTTTACAAAAAAAGAAGTGTATGCATATTAAACCAAACCTATATATCCCTATGTTATTCGACATGCTGAATGCGAATCCGAGGTCCGTTAGCCTAATCACGTCAGATTCGTGGTCATTTGAAGGTCAAGTAGGGAAAAATTCATTGCATAAACCTGAAAATTCAATAAAATTCATCGAAATTTGACCTTGGCATGACCTCCAGATGACCTTGAGGAATCAAGGGACCTACATACTCGGTTTCAGTGACAACAACAACATTTTTTTTAAATTTTTATTGAATAAATTTTATGTCCTACAGTATATTTTGCTTTGCTGCCTCTATGCTTAAGTGCACATTTAAGATACCTACCCCAAAATGCGCATCAAAAGCATTATTTTTATACATGTGCACAAGGGTATTATAACTTTGTTCACATAACGGTTGTTTGTAACAGGCAAAACGAATCGAGATAGATATAGACAAATGTATACATAAATGATCAGAATGAAAAGAGAAATCGATTAAGCGGTGACTGTCTGTCCGTCCGTCCGTCTGTCCGTCCGTCTGTGCACACGATAACTCGAGTAAAAATGAAGATATCTTAACAAAACTTGGTACGCGTACTTCTTTCGGGCGTAGGACGGATGGTATTGGCAAAATGGGCAAAATCGGACAATAACCACGCCTACCTTCCATATAACGGTAATTTTCAGAAACACGAAAACTGCGAAATTTTTGTAACTACTAAAGGTTATTCACTCTAAATTGATATTTATAATAATTTTGAGACGAAAAATAAGAAAATTATAAATTTTTGAAAAATGGGCGTAGCCACGCCCACTTATGGTTACATGTGTATATCTTGGCAACCGCTGCACCGATTTTTTCCAAACTTGGCACAATTGTTGGCTTTGGTACAGCATACCAAATGGCCGAAAATTTTAAAAATTGGACAATAACCACGCCCACATTCCATATAAGGGTATTTTAGAGAAATGCGAAATCTTCGATAAATCAGTAAATATTAAAGCTAATTTATTCAAAATTGATGCTTGCAACAATTCTTTACCAAGAAATACGTTTATGATAAAATTTTGGAAAATGGGCGTGGCACCGCCCACTTATGATCACATATATGTATCTCGGTAACCGTTCTACCAATTTGTACCAAACTCGGTATGGTTATTGTGCTTGCCACATAAAAGCAAAGCGTTGAAAATTGTTGAAATCGGCATACACGTACGGCCGCTTTTCATATGACAATAAATTTCAGAAAGGCTTGAAATTTCAATATTTCGAAATTTAAGGACGCTAATTTACTNAAGCAAAGCGTTGAAAATTGTTGAAATCGGCATACACGTACGGCCGCTTTTCATATGACAATAAATTTCAGAAAGGCTTGAAATTTCAATATTTCGAAATTTAAGGACGCTAACTTACTCAAAATTGATACACCCCGGCTTACCATGTAGCGGTAGCTTGCGGAAAGGTGAAAAACATATATTTAATACTTGCGCCGGGTACTTAATGTTCGGCTCCGCCCGAACTTAGACTTTCTTACTTGTTAACATTAATAAGGAAACTGCTCCGATAGATGCATTCAACAAACCTGCACATTGGCGATGCCTGCCTTAAAAAGTGTGCGACTATTATCAATTATCAATGAAAGTATTACGTTTACCTGCACTGGCCCTACTATTACCTAATTTTACAACCTTTTTTTTATTTTGCTCATCTCGTAGAACAACGAAAATGGCTATCAATTTATGTAGTTATATAGATAATTAAATAACATTCGGTAAAAATTTCGCTTGCAGTAATTTCTACATGGTAAGTGCTCCGCCAATATTTGGTTTCATAGGGATTCGGATACCTTCCTCATTGAAGAANTGCAAAGAAGGATGTGCAGCTAAGCAAAATATACTTTATTTGACCTACAAATGAGCTCGAAGCTGACATTATGGAGGTTAACGGACCCCGGATTCGGGTTCAGCGACTGTAAAACCTTATGTGTATGAATTTTCAGGTTTATTCAATGAATTTTTCCCTACTTGACATTCAACTGACCACGAACCTGACGTGGTGGAGACTAACGGACTTCGGATTCGCATTCAGCGTGTCGAATAACATAGGGATATATGGGTTTGGTTTAATACGCATAAGCTTTTTTTTTAACCGACGTCCAAAAAAGGAGGAGGTTATCAGTTCGTCGGAATATTTTATTTTATTTATTTTTTTTTTTTTTTTTATGTATGTTACCGCATAACTTTGCACCCCGTCAACCGATTTCAATAATTCNTATAGATATATATATATTTTTTTTTAAGTCGGTTTTTTTTTGCTAAAATTTACTTGTTGTAAACCTGTGTTATTGCTACTACTTTTAGATACGAATATATCGTCGCTCCCAACGAAGAGTAGCACATCTCAAATTACCGTGGAAGACTAGCACGTTTCACTATTCGCGTCGAAGACTAGCATAATTCATTATTCGCGTCGAAAAGTAGCACATTTCAGATTCTCGCGTATGTACAGTTAATGGATAAATAATGTAGGCAATTACATATTTATGTACAAGGAACAATTAACATTGCTGTTAGCACTTACATTTGTATATGAATAATTATGTACATACATTTTTATGTATATAATTACGCATAAAAACCCTGCTGCCATGTTTTTTTTTCGTACTAAGTGAGCGCAATATTAAAAGCAGCAACTCTTATCCATCTATGACATAGATTCTATGTATATCGCAAAGCTCGAGAACGGCAGAACCGATTTTTTCGAAATTTCGGACACCTGCTGCAGACGTTCAAAGGATGGTTATAGGCTAACAAAAATATCGATATACCAAAGGGGCGTGGAACCTCCCATATAAAGCGAACTTTTCATACTCCATATCTCTGGAAACGTGCATGGTAGAGTTCTGGATCTTGGTATGGAGATATATGAAATCCATCGCTTACTCTTGGAGCCGAATTTTTCTTACTCCATATCTCTGGAAGTTTCATGAAAGAGTCCTGAAACTGGGTATTGACGTATATGAAATCGATCGCATACTCCTCGAGAAAAATTGGAGCTATTGGAAAANGTACTCCATATCTCTGGAAGTTTCATAAAAGAGTCCTGAAACTGGGTATTGACGTATATGAAATCGATCGCATACTCCTCGAGAAAAATTGGAGCTATTGGAAAAGCGGCATGGCACCTTCCATAATTTTTCATACCGCATATCTCTGGAAGTGTTCATGGTAGAGTACTGGAACTTACTATTGGCGCATATGAAATCGATCCCATACTATTGGAGAAAAATTTAACCTATTTCAAAAAGGGGCGTGGCACCTCCCTTTCAAACAGAATTTGTCATACTGCATATCTCTGGAAGAGTTTATGGTATAGTAGTAAAATTTGGTACGGAGATATTTGAAATCTATGGCATACTCTTGGAGGAAAATTTAAGCTATTGGAAAAGGGGGCGTGGCACCTTCCCCACACACCGAATTCTTCAAACTACATATCTCTGGAAATGTTCATGGTAAAGTACTGGAACTTGGTGTAGAGATATATAAGATNTACTGCATATCTCTGGAAGTTTTCATGGTGCAGTACTGGAACTTCGTATGGAGAATATATGAAATTGAAAAGAGGGCATGGGAAAGTACAGACATACCCCGCCAACCAACGGAGTCAGCAGGGTGCACTATTAGGACTCCCTGTGCGGAGCGCTGATGCTCCTAGAGAGGCTCCTAAAAGAGTCCCAAAGGAGCATATCAGCGGGAGAAAAGTGCCTTTTCAATATATGTGCAAAAAGTGTGCCTTTAGGACTTCTTAAAGGAGTGATTTCGGAAAACAATATATTGTAAATTTTTTTTGACCACTCGGGAAAAATATTTTAAATCATGATGTTTATTTTTAGCATTCTTATTAGATGATTTTTTGTACAGTAAATTACCACAACTTGCGTGTCACTGGAATTTTATAAAATGGTCTATTTTTAAATTAAATTCTTAAAATAATTTTGAAACGTTTTCAATTTTGAAATTAACGTAAACTATTCGCCACATTCCATAACTTCATAAAGTTGAATTTGTTTTTAATAATAATAATTTTAATAAGATTTTTAGTAGCACGCTTGCAATGTTACAAAAAATTAAATGTACAATATATTGTACAAATGCAGGGAAAGGGTTAAGCTACATCATAATTATAGCAACATACTTATACTTATCTTTAAATATGCTGCTTGAAGGAGGTTTCTATATGTACATACATACACTGGCGATCAAACGTGAGTGCATGCTTATTTTTGTTAAATATTTGTCGTTTTTTAAGTTAAATTTTGTTTTGGTATGGTTAATTCCGTAACCAGAACTTAGAAAAATTCAACGAAATTTTATCTAAATTTGGAACTTTTTAGTCAGGTGCAAGTTTTAAGCGGTTAAAAATCGCTTTGATTTTTAATGATTTTTCTCTAGCGGCTTTGGGTGTTTTTCGTATAATAACTGGCGTTGATTTTTTTAATTTTGTTTGCAACAGGTCTTTCGCATTTAATTCTGCAAGAAATCTACTTTTATATGGTAAAAATTGCAAAACCCGTCAGCAAAACCAATTCGTTAAAAATCAAGGCGATTTTTTAGCGGCTTTTTCTAACAATTCAGATTAAGTTGTTCAAACTTAAAATAAACATGTGTTGAATTTTTCAAAGTTTTGTATAAAGTTATGGTTTCCAGCGGATATGTGAATCTAGTTTTTTCGAGTTTAAAAAATATTTCAGGCTACATTTTATTTCGTGTACTAGTGAGGAATTAAAACATCGGTAAAACATCGATGTATCGTTTTTATAAACGATGTTTTTTAACATCGATGTTTGTTGTGGGAACATCGATGTTTTTAAGAGCGATGTTGCGTCCTATGTCTGTCACTTCACCTGAACATTTGAAAAGAAATTCCAAATAATCGGCGAAAAAACGCCGATGCCGATGCCGATGCTCAATTTTGTGCCGATACTAGCCAATGACGATTAATCGGTCGGACTCTAGATGCGGTAATCAGTATTTCCCGTTTTTTGAGAAAACGAATAGAGATTCAAATTCGACTATATATTATACCAGCAGACCCGGCGAACTTCGTCCCTCCCAAATTTTTTATATATTTTATTGAATCTTTTTGGTCCAACATTTTCACCAACAATTCACGTTTACGATTTTCATTGGCACATTTGTCTGCTAAGATTAAGGTTTGGTGGTCATTTGCCGCTTTAAATAACCTAAGGAAAGTGTTATATCCGTTCTTGAAATTCTCCAG
>NW_016157856.1:115593-122932 GCF_001687245.7 Rhagoletis zephyria | reverse complement strand
CAATATTAAAGCATACATTTAGGAGGCATTTCCGCCCCAACCATGTACATGTATGGCATTGGTATTGGTGTGACTTTTGAATTGATTTTTTCGCTCTATTTTAAACTAATTTTAAATTCTAAAAATTGCCTGCACATCAGCATCAAAATACCTTTCTAATGATATATAATTGTTTATACCTTAGAAGTACAGTTTAGCCGTAAAAGGGGTGTAAAGGAAACATGATTGCCTATTTATATAATTGATATAATATATCTCAACTAATATATATCTAGAAAGCCGTTTGTTAGTTTTCGCAAGGCTCGAGAGCGGCTGAACCGATTTTTTCGAAACTGCCACCTGCCGCACGTGTCCCAAGGATGGTTTTAGGCTGAAAAAAATCTATATGTAAAGGGGGCGTGGCACTTCCCATACAAACCGAATTTCTCATGCTACATATCTCTGAAAGTGTGCATGGTAGAGTTTTGGAAATTGGTATGGAGATATACGAAATCACTCGCATACCCTTGGAGAAAAATTTTAGCTATTTTAAAAAAGGGTGTGACATCTCCCATACAAACCGAATTTTTCATACTGCTTATCTCTGGAAATTTTTTGGTAGAGTTCTAGAGTTTTGTATGGAGATGTACGAAATAAATCGCATACTCTTGGAGAAAAATTGGAACTATTGGAAAAGGCGCGTGGCATTTTCCATACAAAACGAATTTTTCATACTGCCTATTTTGAAAGTGTTCATGGTAGAGTCCTGGAACTTGGTATGGAGATATACGAAATCAATCGCATACTCATAAGAAAGAGGGCATCTCTTGGAAAGGGGGGCGTGGCACCTTCCATATAAATGGAATTTTTTTACTGCATATCTCTGAAAGTATTCATGGTACAGTACTGGAACTTCGTATGGAGATATGTATATAGTTGAAATCAAGCCCATACTCATGGAGAAAATTTGGGCTATTTGAAAAGGGGTGTGAGGCCTACAAACGTACCGACCTTTAGCTATCTTTGAATGAATTTTATTGTGTGTGTTGTAGACCCTCCAGGTGTATTTTAACGAAACTTTTTGTGTATTTGAGTGGGTCTCTGGATGGTTTATATTCACATTTTAATCCGACAGTTGGCGCTGTAGTTGAGTTATTACTAAAAATCTTATTTATGATCCGATTTGGCTAATGTTTTAAATATGTATGCAATACTATTGCAAAAACGTGCTGCCAAGTGGTGCTGAAGTCGAGCTATTACTAAAAACAGCCAAGTGAGAAAAGGGGCCTCGAGGGTCAGATTAAATCGACCTGTTGCACCATTGAGTATATCGAACGCTCCCGCGTTGCAATTGGCCCAATGGATGCGATTTTCCAATATTATTATGCGTTCAAACTTTTAAGGTATTTCGTCTGAAATAAGTATATGTATATTGCATTTCTGTAGAACAATGATTCGCACCCATTTTGAAATTGCCACCTACTATACTGTAAAGCTTCTAGGACATTCACTATAGAACCGGGTCATTGTTGCCGCCAGGGAGTGAAGAGGAAAAAATTTATATCGCTTTGCGAATAACCGTGCTATGAAATGCCGCACATAACCGTATAAACTTATAATTGTGTAAACTTTATAAATGAACTGTCAAAATTTGTATGGAAACTCGTTTACAATAATGAATGAATAAACCTGATAAACTGAAGCCAATGCGACTCTGTCGCAAAAGGTATGAAATTGCGATTCACTTATAAAAAGTATTTATAGAACTATTAATAAAAAAATTTACTTGATTATAGGACTAAACATTCAACAACGACAATGCTTCACTATTGCAACATTTTGTGACCCACCTTTCAAAACTCGTTTTCTTTCTGACGCCAATAAAGCTAAAAACTGGGTTGTTGATGAACTAATTCGAAATTATAAATCCGTTAGCATGTAGAAACCAGTTGAATCATATAAAAAATGCCGAACTATAGTGAAAGCTTCGATCGAAGATCGTGCTCATGAGGATATTTGGCAATGCTTTGAGGAAATCGCCAACGGCTCTGATGCTGATTCTAGTGTTTCTAGTGATATGGATAGCCAAACGATTGGTAGACAAGGCAGCGAACGTACATGAAAAAAGGCAGCGATTTATGAACTAGAAATAGAGAAATATTTGCAGCTACCTCTTATATCCAGACAAGAAGATCCCTTAACTTGGTGAAAGTATAGCCGCAAAGAAATTCCACATTTGTTTACACTGGCAATAAAGTATCTCTGCGCGCCGCCTTCCTCAGTGAACTCGGAAAGAGTATTTAGTGCATCGGGTAACATTTATGTTGAAAATAGAAATAGGTTGTTGCCCGATAATGCGGAAACTTTGATTACTAATTAGATACTATTAAATTGACTATTACAAAAATACAAAATCTGGGTTAAATTTCTAAATTGAATCTTCTATAATCGATATCCGGAATCCGGCCGGATATTAGCCAGTATCCTGCCGGATAACCGGATAACCAAAAAACGGCCGGATAGGCCGGATTCCGGATATCTACCGGATACCCGGCACATCCCTAATTATTACTATCTTCGGAACCATAAGTCACATGAATTTGAAATTTGGTATGCGGTCGTATACATATATAATAGGTGCTTATTAGGGATGTCAATCCCGTGATCCCGGAATCCCGGGATCCCGGAGTTTTTGACGTCCCGGAAATCCCGGGATGTGCTTGCATTAATCCCGGGATCCCGAAATTTTTGAAATATCGAATTGATAGTAAGAATTTGTCTATGAATTTTGAAGTATGATTTTTGTAAAATGCCGTTTTCACTGCAATTAACAAAAAGCTTGAAACCCTACTTTTATATTGCAGTCTGAGCCTTTTTTGAAGAAGATTTGAATGAATTTACTCCTACCGTTGCAAATGTAAACAAAACAGAGAGTTTTAAGGAAAAGTTAGATAATTTTTTAGATCAATCTACTCAAAGCTTCCTCAAATCGAAAAAAGATAAACGTGCTGGTAAAAGAAGTACAAATATTTTGTAATGGAGGAGATAGGGGTCATTATCTTCAAATGGATTATGTCTACCTTTTGGCAGTGCAGCCTAAAAGTGTTCATGCCGAAATATGCTTTTCATCAGAAGGTTTTGTATGTAAAAACTGCAGGTCAAGTTTAGAAGACTCCGCTTGCTTTGCTGCTCTTATGAAAACATTTTAAGTACAATAATAACAACACCGGAAAAAAGAGGTGTGTGTTTTTAACCAGACCCACCTACCTCGACCCGCTGAATCCGATTCTGAGATACGTTTGACTCGTACACCCTCAAAATTTCTAGTAAATTGCGAGAAAAATGGCAAAAATTTCTCCATTCGTCATTTATTTATAGAGTAGTATTAACATGTTTAGAGAAATTGTTTTTGTATATTTTTGTTTTATGTTTTTTTTATTTATCGTTCCTAAATCACATGATTTTTTAAATACAATTAAAAAATGTTTTACTTTAAAATTCGTCTGATTTAATAAATATCGCAAACGCAGAGTGCAAAGTTGCTAATTCCCAATTTGAAAATTGTACAGGGGAGGAAAAAACTTCGTATAGCCATTTTCTTCAAGTATTTCGCAAAACTTTGAATACAACATTTTGCCTNAAAAATGTTTTACTTTAAAATTCGTCTGATTTAATAAATATCGCAAACGCAGAGTGCAAATTTGCTAATTCCCAATTTAAAATTGTACAGGGGAGAAAAAAACTTCGTATAGCCATTTTCTTCAAGTAGTTCGCAAAACTTTGAATACAACATTTTGCCTGTTTAAAGTAAAGCAAAATTCCATACGAATCAGAGGGATTCGATCGTTATTAAAAGATTTCGAACTTTTTGGCCTTACCGAATTCGAATTTCGGAGCTTTTTTAGCCTTAGAAAATTTTCCTTTCATTGAGTGTAAACGAGAAAACATAAAACAAGGACCTTTACCCTTTTCGAAACCATGCAATATTAATTTATCTAGCCTCCTATATCAAAATATGATTTTTCATTAAAAGTGAAGTTAGCAACTTTTCACTCTAAGCTACCGATATATGAGTTTTACAATCAGTTTATCGTAAATTTTAAATAGTTTTATTTCATGGTATGTTTAAATGCTTTCAGATATTGAATTTATTACCCAATTTGAATCCCGGGATAAATCCCGGGATCCCGGGATTACCTAAAAAATATCCCGAAATCCCGGGATCCCAATTTTCCTGATATTTTGGCATCTCTATTTCTTATAGTAGGGTAGTTTGTAAAAGGGGGCGTGGCACATCCAATAGGCCTAGAATGTTTTATCAGCTATAACTCCGGAACTACATATAAGTCACATGAACTTGAAATTTGGCATGTAGCAATATTTAATGGTAGGTACTTATAATAGGATATATATACATACATAAGTTTGGAAAAGAGGGCGTGGCAGATCCAATAGGCGTGGAATTTTTATCAGCTATTACTTTGGAACCATAAGTCCCACGAACTTGAAATTTGGTATGCGGACATGTCAATGGCAGGTGCTTATAGGAGGGTGTATATAAATGAGTTTGTAAAAGGTGGCGTGTCACATCCCATTGGGGTGGAATTTTTTATCAGCTATAACTTCGGAACCATATGTCACATGAAATTGAATTTTAGTATGCAGACGTATCTATGGTAGGTGCTTATAGTAAGATATATATATATGGGTTTGTAAAAGCGCACATTCCATAGGCGTCGAAATTTTAATCAACACTAACTTCGGATCATAGGTCACATGAACTTTAAACTTGGTATGCAGACATAACTGTGGTAAGTGTTTATAGTAGGCTTCATATAAATGAGTATGTGAAAAGGGGCGTGGCACATCCCATACTCGTGGAAATTTTCATCAGCTATAACTTCGGAACCATATGTCACATGAACTTGAAATTTGGTATGCAGTCATGTATATGGTAGGTTCTTATAGTAAGGTATATATAAATGGGTTTGTAAAAGGGGCGTGGCACATCCCATATTCGTGGAAATTTTATCAAGCAGGGACCGTAACGGTTATAAGTTTTATTATAAAAATCACTTTTTCGTTACCGTTAATCGTTACGTTTTAAGTTTTATTTTTTGCTCGGAAAATAATGGTTACGTTTTAAGTTTTATGGGTATTGTCTTCCCATGGAGTTTTTCTCCTTTATTCTCATTCTTTATTTTCTAAGTGTTGCCAAAAGAACTGCGCACTTAAATTTAAGCCATTCATAACAAAAATTGTATAAAGAAAGTCCCCACTACGTCCTTCTTTGAACTTTATTTAATTTATTTAATGTTTATTATTTTTTATGAAAATATAGTTGATTACTCAACAAACACCATATAAGTCTCAATTTCAGACTTTGTGCAAAAATTATGAAAATTCTGCAAAATTTCACGTGTACGAACTTTTTCCATACAAAGTACTTTCTAAAATTTTTTTATATGGAAAACAATGCGCAACACCGTCAACAAAAAATTGCAAAAAAATAAGCTACATACTTTAAATTTGCACACCTATACTAAAATTTTAAACTAAAAAAATGCAGAATTTTCATAATTTTTGCATAAAATATGAAATTTGGATTTAAAGGGTGTTTGTGAGTAATCAGCTATACTTTAATGCAAAAATAATAAGCTAAAATGTCGCATCCAAGATCATATTTGGGTCACTGTATATTCACATAAAATAAAAATCATTGAAATCGACCCGTATTTTAAGCCTTTTTGGATTAGAGAAAATTCTTTAAATTTTATATACTTAACACAGCCCGACAAGAAAATTTTCTCCGAGATAATGGTAGCAGCTTCTAATAGATTTTGGGTCGCCTAATTTGTAAAAATGGAAACCTATATGTACATATATTTAAATTTTAATAAAATACGGCAAATAGCGAAATCGCCAAAAACGGCTAACTTTTTTTTGCAAAACGGCTAAAAAATCGGCTGCCGGCTGAATCAAATTTTCTCCGGCTCTTTGCTATCGCAACCGGCGAAATCTAGCCAGAAAAATGCTAAACTGGCAACACTGCATATATCTATTAAAGGAACACGTGAATATAATTTCGGTAGATATTATAATATTTTTCATAGAGATTTCGCTAATTTTCAGAGTGTACAGAGGGATAATTTGTTTACTGAAAAGAAAAAGATTTTTCTTCTAAAGTTTAAATAATGGATTTCCCAAGTAAAAGAGGAAAATAGGAAAACATTAGTATGGCACAAACTTCATTAAAAAATACGTTGGCAAACTTAATTACTTTAAATGTTGTTAAAAAAGGAAGACCTTTTTTAGATAGCATCTATATCAAAGAAACTTTGAAACAAGTTTTGCAGGAACTCAATTGCATGCATGATGTTGTTATTGAAAATATTTGTCTCATAGGAAATTAGCTCGTCGCACAGATGAAATTGGTGCATTTATTGAAACTTTAATTTCATTAATTCATACAAATTTATTGAGCCAAATTTTCTTAATCAGTACGAAGTTCTTACGAAATTCGATACGCTTTCTACTATGGTTTGCTAAAGTTTGTTTGTGAAGAGTACAAGGCATCCTTGTTTTCAACAGAAATATATGCCCGATTCATTATTCCGTAAGCAGAAAGTGAGACAGTAGACTGTAAAATATCCGATGTCAAAACTCCTTGGACACTATTATTCATACACACGAAATAATCGCAATTTATTTCTTGACCGTTTACTTAAAAGGTCCGTACATTGAAATAAGCAAAATAAGCATGATCGTTAAAATAAGGCTTGGAAACCCTGAATAAGCAAAATAAGTAATCCCAAGCAAATGCTTAAACTTTTCGGCCCTACATATAATATATAAATTATAATTGTATAAGTATACATATCATAGTGAAGAACAACAGTATTAATTTTTCATTGTTGACACATTTGGTCTTCAAATTTTTCTTTTTCATCACTGTGCAGTACGATTAATCTGTGCTCACCCACCACTCGCAAAGTAAATTTTGCCGACCTCTGGCGTAAAGGTCCGTAATTCTTTCGCAGAATCGCAAGAGTCGCTTCATCAGATGTTTTCATTCTCCATGCCTCCGCGCCATACACCAGCACAGGCATGATGAGTGATTTATAGAGTGTGTGTAGTAGATGTCTAATAAAAAGAATAAAGATGTCAGATAAAAAGAAGGGACTTCTCTTTAATATTAATTATAGATAAAAAGCCAATACCCGCACGCTTGAAACACCTTTCTAACCGTAAAAAATCATTAAATTCGATTCTATGTATTTCTATAATATGTGTACCGAATTTCAAGCAAATCGGACCATAAATAAGATATTTTCTAATAGATCGGTCCACGGTCCACCTA
>NW_016157856.1:101755-114294 GCF_001687245.7 Rhagoletis zephyria | reverse complement strand
GTGAATAATTGTGTCATGGTGCCAACCAGTGTGACCACTTTGTAAATAATTCCTCAAACGTGAGGAATTTCGGGTGCGCTTGAGTATTTTTTGAGGAGTTTTAGTTTGAGGAATTATCTCTCGATATATTTGCAGATAACAAAGGCAACAATGCTTCACAAAACAGAGTTGTTAAATCGGTCTGCAAATTTTTGGACAAAAAGCCTTCCGAAGTTTTATAAAGAGCGAAATACACCACACAAACGGCTTGTCAAATATTTTTCAAACATACTTTTTCCATTTCGCCATACACCATGCAAATATGACTCGTTCAAGCAAAGAATTTCAGCTTTCTTCCGGTTCACAGTGTAAAAGAGTTTGGTTATCTTCGATTTTTCTTTCTTGCGTCCTCATTCGGTGGAAATTCAGTTGCGAATGAGGTGATTTTACCATACCAGAAAATCAAATTTTGACTTTTGTTCACATTTCCCTCAAACAGCTAGTCAAACCTTGAAACACCCCCGTTCACAACATAAATAGCTTCAAGCAAAGGGAATTTTTTATTTTTTTTGTGGCAACACTGGTGCCAACATACTTTATTGTTGCTTATTATTACTCTCACACCGGCATGAGAGTGAATGAGTAGTTTCGAATATATGGACATCAAAATACAATTAAATACTTGTATTGTCAAAAACTTAAAGAGCGACCGGCTTGTTTTATATAAATTAATGGCGTTTTCCTTTCTTGAAATAATGTTGGCCTGTTTTCTTCAGCCCTTTTACAGCTTCACGAGTTCATTTCTCAAAATATCGCCCTCCGACTAAGCACAATACTTAATACTAATATACCCTTTTTTCAGGACGAAAAGTAGCCTAGTGAAAATATTACACTGTAAGTAGGGTGGCCAGATGCGCTGATTTTATCAGTACATGTGCTGATTTTTTTCTATTGTACTGATTTTTAAGAGCCCGAAATCAGTACGCAAAATCTACTGATTTTTTGAGTTTGTACTGATTTTTACATTTAATACTTCTGTAAATTAGTGTAATTGACATTTACTTGAGGTTTACATGTTAAAAACAATGGTTTTGACAACTCATACGTGTGAACAGATTGAAAGCATTAATTAAATTTACACCATTATTAAAAAGGTGTCAGCTTGCAATTGTTTCATTTGCTAGGATTTCGCAAAATAACAAAAATGTTTTGATTCAACCCGACCCAACTTCACGATGTGCAGGTTTTACAGGATTTACAGGAAAAGCTGGTGTAGCCATTAATAAATCTTATGAAAGGTGGTGGTGAGTTAATCATATATTAAGTACACTGAGAAGACGACAATAAGAGATAATCTTTTGATTATAATTAAGCATCCACTGAGAAATCGGCTGTCAGTATTTCAAACTTGAGACGACTACTGCTACGGTGCAATGTAAGTTCTAAAAATTTGGAAAAGGTGCAAACTACCGACTCTTGGATATGATATATGTAGCTTTACTTTGATTATTGATGTTAAACCACCTATAATTTTACTTGCACATACACATTTAACACTATTAAATTTCATTCGTACTCGAAAATTCGTTTAGTCATAATTCGGCAACATACCTTTTACTCAACATTTTAATGTGAATTTTGTATTTAATAAGCACACCTACTAAATATGTTTTAAATTTGTAGCTTAAAATATGCAAACAGATTCTGACTCGAGCTCGTCTTCTACTGAAACTGAATTAGCTAAAATTTTATTTTTATTTTTTCAATTCCTATAAATTTTCTAGAAAGTTTGAGACTTCAACTCACGTGTATTTTGTTATAGAATTAACTACATTTTTATAAAGGATTTAAATTAAGTAAGGAAAGAAAAAATTTTCAAAACCTGTCAATACATTTTACTACTATTTTCCTGAATTTTTGTATTGATAATACTATACCGTCACTGGACACGAATAAAGGCGCGAGCTCAAAAGGTGACGGCGAAAAAAGACGCATAAAAAAACTTTAGAGTCAAAAACTCTTAACATACTTCGCCGAAGTTTTTCAAAAGCAGGGAACGGATTTTTAGGACCTAAAAACCTATAAAAAAGGCAAAGTAAAATAACGAAATAGGCTGGAAAAGGCAAAATAAAANCCTATTTCGCTGGAAAAGGCAAAATAAAATAGCGAAAAGGCAGGAAAAGGCACTAGGTGTTGCAAAAAAGGCAAAACAAAATAGCGAAAAAGGCAGGAAAAGGCACTAGGTATTGCAAAAAAAAGCAAAATAAGGCACTATAAAAAGACAGAAAATACGAAGAACAATCAAAAAATACATTTATTTTAGAAATGTTTATATTACAAGTAAAAAGAGAAAAACTATGAACTAGTTTCATTATATGAAAAATTTGTACTTTGAATCTTTGACTATTTTATCCTTTCGAGTTTCTAACTCATAAAACTTTAATCTGTATAGTTGTAGTAACATTGAACCACAAGATGCATTTTGAAGTTTTCTGGCAGCATCTTCACTCGATTTGCGCGAAGAAAAGCCTTGAATATACTAAATGTGTGCTCGACGTAAGTTGATACAAGCGGCGCCCAATTTAACTATGGAACGTTTGAAACGTTTATTATCAGGAATAAGGGCGTTTTCCTCGCCCTTTATAATTTTATCCACGCCCCTTATTATCTCCAAGCCTTCGTTAGCAGAGAAAACGGCTTTGAATTTTTCCAACACCAATTTGGCAAGAGGTATCTGCGCTTCTATAAGCCGCATGGGCAATGTGTATATTTTTTAGTCATAAAAAGAAAATTGTAAATGCTATAATCACTTTTTTAAAGGTAGAAAAGGCAAAAAAAGGCAAATATCTTAAAAAAGGCAAAAAAAGGCAACATCAAATGTGTATATATGGAATCAGGGAAAGCTAAATCGTGGACATTCTTAATCGAATATACTCTATCTCTTTAGCAGAAAAAAAGGCAATTTCCATAAAATCCGTTCCCTGNATATGGAATCAGGGAAAGCTAAATCGTGGACATTCTTAATCGAATATACTCTATCTCTTTAGCAGAAAAAAGGCAATTTCCATAAAATCCGCTCCCTGTTCATAAGCATATTTTTTCGCAAAATTTTTTACGCGCCTTTTTTCGCCGTCAAAACACTATCGCGCCTTTATTCGTGTGTAGTGACGATACGTATTTAAAAGTCTATTAGTTATTTTTTTTTTAAATTAATGCGCTGTTATTTGGTTGTTATATTGTTAATAAAAAAAAATACGCTTAAAAATGAGCTGATTTGTATGGCTTTGTACTGATTTTTGATGCCAACTGTACTGATTATGTCCCTATAATATCTGGCCACCCTAACTGTAAGGCAACATTCTTCAATAAAAAGGAAAACGCCATACGTCTGTAATTGATCTCTTTTTTTATATTAAATACTACCAACATAACTTCTGATGTACGTATAACATAAACGTATGTAATTTATACTAATTTATATTTTGAAAGCTGTTTTTTTTCTGTTCACAAAGCTCGAGATCGGCTGTAACGATTTCTTTGAAATTTTGGTTGTAGGTTCTGGATGGGCTTCTTATTGTCTTAGGCAAAAAAAAAAACGTTTAAGTACTTCTTAAAAATGAAACTGCAGGACTTTAGAAATCCTATAGAAGCTATCATAAATGACCACATAACAGCGCTGCTCACCAGCAAATAACAAATAAGAGCGCTCTCTACTGTTAATTTGTACAGAATACAGCGCAAAGCAAGGATTATGTAACTTATACATACGTGCTAATGTTAACGTGAATGGGCACGTTTATAAGACGTAGCTGTTGCCCAACCGTTGGCTATTTGTCTTAGAAACGCACAGTTGAGTAGTTGCGCTCAGCCCAACAGTTGGCAACTTTCCGCCATTTTTTTCAGCGGAAAATTCTTACGCTACCTGAACTGAACGTGTTGGGCTTAGCCTAAACAGCTGATCGAAAAGACTTACGCCGCCTATATTAAATTTAACGCCGCTTTGTTAGGTGGCAGTTGCAAACAAATTTATTATATTTTACATTACTGACGTGATAAAGTAACTAAAATATTTTATAATAATACCACGTTTCTAAATATATGTTTTTAAGATGTTTGTTATATAATTTTACACTGTATAATTCATTGTAAAATTGAACGATTTTTTCAACACGGCGGCCGCTCAGCGTTGAATTCTAAATAGTATCGGCCGAACTATCTCTATTTGTTGCAATTTCATTTGTTTACATTTATCAGCTGTTCATTTGGCAGCATATTCATCAAGCCGTTTCTAGGACGTAATTGTTGGATTCAACAGTTACCAGCAGTTTCGTAGCAGATGAGCTAAACAGCTACGTCTTAAAATGTATAAACCTAAAGGTAAATTTTATAGGAAATTAAACTAACAATTTAGTAGTAATCCCTGAAATACGGGCGAGTACTAAGCTCAAAATTTATTTAAAGAACTTCGTGAAAGACAACAATTAATCTTGTATTGCTAGACACCTGATAACCCAGGATAATTTTTAAGTTCTTATAAGGCATTACTCTACTCTAAGCTTCGTGCAGTGGGCCATGAGAAAACCGTAATCTTTAAGGTCTTAATCTGAAACGCAATAATCATTGAAAATTTGCGCCGTTTATGGTGAAAAGCATTTAATATCACACTTTCAAACTAAAGATTTCTTAACCCTAGAAGCCTAATCTATTTGGGAGTAATGTAAGGCCTTAACATACGCCTTAGAGGGTTATGTAATTAAAAGATAACTTGTGAGTTAAAATATGCATAGTCCTGCCTTTCTTTTTAAAGAATATTGAAGTTGTGAGTTTGACTAATAATAAAACATAGTTTTATTAATAAAAACTATAACCACATTTATTTAAAACAACAAAATAAAAAGAAAAATTTTGTGTTAAAATAAAAAAGGACCCATTCCGTATACGCCTCGCAGACGTAGATTATACTTTTAGGGTTAACCCTTTCAGTACAAAAAATTCAACCACTGGTTCTAAAAAAATTTAGATATGTATACCGGCTAATTTTAGATCATTTATTTTAAAAATCACATACAGAAAGTGTAATGCTTTGAGGTTTGCGACCATTCAGGGTCCATTTTAATGGTCAGTGATATCCTAGGTGTTTAAAAAAGAAAGGGATCTCAGCTATTTTTATTTTTTGCTTTCGTGAAATATATTTCAAAACTATGACTAATACCTAATAATTTTTCCGAATCTTTTCCGAAATTATATTACTCACTATCGACTTTTCTGTCGCTTTTTACTTTTTTGACAAACACGGTGGACTGCAACTGCAGCTTGCACTTTAGTTTGAGAAATAGCTCAATTCTGTGGCTGCTACAGATCGGCGTAAGTAAGTTGTATGACTGACGATTGGTACATTTGTACAGATTTGTACATTTTGGCAGTTACAGAGTAGTGTTGTTTGCAAATTCGTTTATTGAGCTGAACACAAGTTTCTAAAGAACACCACTGCCAAACTGCCAAATGCCAAATTATAAAAATCTGTACAAATGTACCAATCGTGAGACACTGTCTTTAGCCCAGTACCACATCCGGCAGCTTCAAAATCAAAAAGGAAAAGGAACGACAATATTAGCCTGTTCCCGCATTCCATGATTTAGTGAGAAATTGTTCGCAAAATATATGATAAATGTGTGAAAGGAAACGATTTCGGACTATTTCGGACTAAATCCTTGAGTACGGGAACAGGCTAGTTTTCTGTAGCTAACAGTGATACCATATGCAGATTAAAGGTGGTATGTTCAATGAAAGTAAACAAACTTAATGTGTGGCCACAAAATCATAAAAGTTTTAAGATGGGAAGAGTTACCCTCGACTTGTGAATTAAAATATATCACAATTTATACTAAGCTTAAAATAAAGGTATCTTTTAAAAATTGGATGAAAAACGTATCATTTTGATCCATTTGGATCAAAACGGCAACACTGATGATATCCCAAAGTTAAAAAAATAACTAAACCCGAAATTTCTGCTTTTCGCATCGAAAGAGTGCCGTATATTTTCAATTTTTGGTACAACGTATAACTGTGAGTCTTTGTAAAGTAAAAATACCGTTCACAATTAGTTCCTTTCGCGTACCTGTTAATTATTGAAAGTTATAAAAATTATCAGCTTTTTGTGTTCGCGTACGCAAAAACTTGCAAAGTAGGGAAATTGAGAGAGCAAAATGACACTTCATTTGAGGGAAATCTGCTAGTTTCTGCAGGAAAAAATTTTTGCTAACAGCAATTTGCCAACAAGAAAACAGCAGATCAAAAGGATGGAATTTACGCAAATCCCAAAATTGAATTTGATGGTTTGGAAGTTAAAANATTTTTGCTAACAGCAATTTGCCAACAAGAAAACAGCAGATCAAAAGGATGGAATTTACGCATATCCCAAAATTGAATTTGATGGTTTGGAAGTTAAAATAGTAAAATGCGACTAATTAAACTTGTAAGAAGTAAGTTTGGTCAGTGAACTGTGTCTAGGGATGCAAATTTTGGGGAGGAACATCGATTCATCGATGTTTCGATGCATCGGA
The DNA here is from genome assembly GCF_001687245.7 of Rhagoletis zephyria. NCBI lineage: Eukaryota > Metazoa > Arthropoda > Insecta > Diptera > Tephritidae > Rhagoletis > Rhagoletis zephyria. The sequence goes on along the minus strand of NW_016157856.1, from coordinate 107,752 downwards.
AGAATGAACATCGATGCTAAAATACATCGCCATAAAAACATCGATATATCGATGGTTTCCGATGTTTCACAATTTGTTAGGTCGTAGTCACATTAAAAGGAAAATTTAACACTTTTCAATTCCAAATCTCTGTAATTCAATTAGACAAAGTAAGAAAGTCTATGTTCGGTAGGAGCCGAACATTAAATACCCGGCGCAAGTATTAAATATATGTTTTTCACCTTTCCGAAAGCTACATGGTAAGCCGGGGTGTATCAATTTTGTGTAAATTAGCGTCCTTAGATTTCGATATATCGAAGTTTCAAGCATTTCTGAGATTTACTGTTATGTGAAAAGCGGCCAGAATTTTAGTCCGATTTCAATAATTTTCAACGTTTTGCTTCTATGTGGCAAGCACAATAACCACACCGAGTTTGGTACAAATTGGTAGAACGGTTACCGAGCTCTATGTGATCATATGTGGGCGGTGCCACGCCCATTTTCCAAAATTTTATCACAAACGTATTTCTTGGTAAAAAATTGTTGCAAGCACCTATTTTGAATAAGTCAGCTTTAATATTTACTGCTTTATCGAAGGTTTCGTATTTCTCTAAATTACCCTTATATGGAATGTGGGAGTGGTTATTGTCCGATTTAAAAAATTTTCGGCCATTTTGAATGTTATACCAAGGCCAACAACAACTGTGCCAAGTTTGGAAGAAATTGGTGCAGCGGTTACCAAGATATACACATGTAACCATAAGTGGGCGTGGCTACGCCCATTTTCCAAACATTTACAATATTCTTATTTTTCGTTTAAAAATTATTGTAAATATCAATTTTGAGTGAATTATCTTCAGTAGTTACTAAAATATCGCAGTTTTCGTATTTCTGGAAATTACCGTTATATGGGAGGTAGGCGTGGTTATTGTCCGATTTTGCCCACCATCCGTCCTACGCCAGAAAGAAGTGCGCGTACCAAGTTTCGTTAAGATATCTCAATTTTTACTCGAGTTATCGTGTGCACAGACGGACGGACAGACAGTCACCGCTTAATCAATTTCTCTTTTCATTTTGATCATTTATGTATACATTTGTCTATATCTATCTCGATTCGTTTTGCCTGTTACAAACAACCGCTATGTGAACAAAGTTATAATACCCTTGTGCACAAGTGCGCTCGGGTATAAAAATACTTACATATCGCACACCGTCCTCAAAAGAGACACAACGCAAAATTTGGCATTTTTGAAATTATGCGCTAAACATGTACACAGAGCTTTTATTTATCTTTCAGCAAAAGCCGGATCAGATTTTTGTTAGCATTTGTTATAAAAAAACCTAAGGTAAAGTGTCCCTTGCCCATATGACTATCATCTGCTAACAAAAAGTTTTTCGAATTTTCTGACAAACGTGTAGTTTTGAGTTGTGCCCCTCTTGAGGACGGTGTGCGATATGGATGTATTTCCCTGTATTTATTTACCATTCCTTTACTCTTCCTATAAATAGATTAACAATACATACCGTAGTAAGTTCGCTGAGCCTAAAAGCGCAAACAGGCAACGACGTAGCGTAGACGTAGGTTGACTCAGACACGATCTTCCTTATCGGATTCGCGTGTTAACGAAAATTCATCACCGCATGGCGCTGATGTTGCCGTTGCTTCTCCCTCTCGCTATAAACAGAAAATTTGATATGCTGATACGTACGTCAATGTACATTTACGTTACGTCGTTGACTGTTTGCGCTTTAAAGTTCCAAGGCCCGATTTCGTTGAAATTTCAATGGGAACCCGGTCCTTTTTAATGATAAAGTAAGCATTTTTAATATGAGCAAACTCGGAATTTCTGAATGTTCGCCAAAAGAATAAGTCATATAACTCATGGGCAGTCAAAAAATTTTAGGAGCATAATGGGTAAGTTGAATTCAAATCTGAGTCACACTAAAGTCGATGTTAAAACATCGCTGAAACTGTCATCAATGTATCGTCAATTTAGCGATTTTAGGAAATTGTAAACATCGATGGAAAACATCGAATTTTGAATCGATATTATCGGTGTTTCAAAAATATCGATGCATCGTTTCAGTGGCGTAGCCAGGGTTTAGCGAATGGGGGGGACTTAAAAAAGATTTGTATCGATAACTTAAAGTTGTGATACACAATGGCTAGAGGCGTCGCACTATAGGCAAAACACGAGTTTTTTTTCAAAATCGTAGATCGCTTAGAAAAGAGATAATGGAATGAACATTTTTTTATCATGAAGATAAATGATCACATAATATAGGAAAACTATAGAGAAGTTACAACAACAATAACTTAACCCTCAAAATACCGTTCAAAATGTCACTTTTTTTAATTTTGGATTTTGGCTCCCATTCCACTAGAAAACACTATATTTAATACACCATTAGCACTGTTTCTGAAAGATTTCTCTTTATTTTGTCTTAAGACTCGATTCTTGGGACATTGGATGCTGTACCCGAGTGGCCAGATTGGAAAAAGAAAAGCTACCTTTAAACTCTAATAACTCGTAAACTATCAGCTTTCACAAAAAAAATTTTATAACAAAAATGGTTATACTGCTCGATATCTTTACGAAAGTGCAGCACTTAACCCTTTAATGCAAAGTCTGTCATATATGAAACGCTTTTTCACCTTTTCTAGGCAGAGGCAAAATGGTGGAAGCAAACCAATCTTCCTAGAGGAGAGAACGCGAAAAGCTAAAAAAGCTAGCTATGTAAAAGTTACTGTTTCAAAACTTGCAATATTAAATTTTTAAATATAAAGTTTGCAAATCTACCATACTGCAATCNTATACTGCTCGATATCTTTACGAAAGTGCAGCACTTAACCCTTTAATGCAAAGTCTGTCATATATGAAACGCTTTTTCACCTTTTCTAGGCAGAGGCAAAATGGTGGAAGCAAACCAATCTTCGCGAACGCTAAAAAAGCTAGCTATGTAAAAGTTACTGTTTCAAAACTTGCAATATTAAATTTTTAAATATAAAATTTGCAAATCTACCATACTGCAATTTTATTTTTTTAATGGTATTAGGCTCTTATTTATCCAAATTTTCAGGTAATAAAAAAAGATACAGTTCGGATGTTACTTGTTGTCGTAGACGTTTTTTTTTATTTTATGGTTTACTTTTATAAAATCACATAACGCTGTTTGCAAGTGGACTACTCATATATTCATTAAAAGATAATTTGTCATCCGTCTGAAATAAAAAAAATTTTAAATCAGAAGGATAAAATAGTATTGTGTTATTAATTCAAAAGTAAATAATTGTAGTTCAATGACGAAGGGGGGGGGGGGGGCCGGATCTATCCCCCCATATCCCCCCTGGCTACGCCACTGCATCGTTTGCATCCCTAACTATGTCAGGATAAGACTTCGGCTCGAGCCCGCCTCCCCCCTGCCCCTACGTAGCGACGCCCATGGGAGTCACTGATTACGAATTTAAAATTTGATTTCCAAAATTCATACAATTATATAGGCAATTCTCAGAAACTTCGAATTTATTAGTGAACGATTTTTTTTTTAAGTCGCGAGCACAAATCTGAAATTTTTTGTATGCGTTCCTTCAGGCGCTGGGATACAAAATCCAACGTGGTGCAACGTTTTAAAGCAATGCACCATACGTTTTAACGTTTTTTACCTTTTTTTTGAAGTGGAGAGTGGGTTTAATTTCAGTCCGATTTCGGAGATTTTTAACATGTAGGTTTTTTATGCCAAGGTCAAAAATTGCACTGAGTTTGGTGGAAATTGATAAATCGGTTGCCGAGATACACATACATTGAACCAAATAAAAACTGGGGTGACACTTGAGTAAGTTTTGAAATAAATTTCCAAAAATCAAGGATAAGTCCTAGCAGCTAAAACCTTTCATTTGACACCTCATTTTCCAAAATCGAACGTATGGTGCAGATTTGATGAGATGGACAAAAAATGCCTTGGGGTATATTATATATATTGTTTTTTTTTTGAATTTTTCTTAATTATTTTTCGCTCTGTAACTTTGTGGTGTACGAGGATCATGGTTCAATAGTATATTGTGCAATGGAGCACAAACGTATTTGGCTAAATTTTCCAATTGCAGACCTTTTAGAGAAGTTGTTTTTTAACTATCTTTTAATGAGAACACATAAGCCTCCCACGTCTAGATCCCTGCGATATTCCAGAATAACATTTTTTTTTTATCAAAATTTCAAAAAAAGGTAAATTTTAATGGAATAAATAACAAATATACATATATAAAAATATGTTATTTCATATTATTTTATTTAATAGTACGGGTTTTTAGCTTTCGTAAGAAGAAATAAAAACCTGCTCATTCTTTGCACTTTTTGAAGTAATGCGTGTTTTGCTAATGCATAAAATCATTTTTTCATTTTTTGCCAGTGCCACTAGATCTGCACGATTCGTTCTATTTTCAAAAATGAAGTGTCAGATTAAAAATCTTGACCTGTAGAAAATAGAGATTTATTTTTTTAAAGAGTTGCCACCTGTTAAAAAATTAGATTCAAATTATTTTAATATGTTAAATGAATTATTAAGAGATGGGTATCAATGGAAATGTGTATGAAAAGGGGTTTTAACTACATAAAAAGGGTTGCCACCTGTTTAAAAATCCAATTCTATTGGAATTAAAGGAATTCGGCTATTGAAATAGACAGGTATAACCATATGAGAGTCAGACGAAAGAGGTTTAAGAAGGTTTGAGCTTGCAAATATTACGAAGAGGTTTGCCACCTGTTTGTAAAGGCCAATTTAGTTAAACAAAAATAATAACCAAAGGTTTACGACATCGTATTTGATATTTTATTACAAATACATAATTTGTCAATCAGTGATTTGTTCTGATTACATTCTTTTAAATTACTGGACTCTTAAATTAACTCAGGAATGTTTTTACTCTTCACGTATTTCTTGTTAAATATGCCAAATTTTCTCTTTTGTCTGAAACCCATATTGGTATATGTACATATTTCCGTTACCTTATTCCCTTAATTAAAGTGAATTTGATTTATTAAATAGGTGACGATAAAAGAAGTCACTAAAAATTGTCGCTAGCTCCCGGACTAATAGAGTATAAAGATAAAAATGAAAATAATTGAAAAATGCAATAACATGAATGTTATTAAAAGGAACAGGGGTAGAGGTAGGGATCTAGATAGAAATAGGGAGGGTGAGAGGGGGGGGGGGTTAAATAACACAAACGGCAATAACGCAAATTTGTGTTATTTCACATTCAATTTGCTTTATTTCATTTCTCGTTGAGCAATAAGACCAACTTTTATACTTAATAATTTGAGTAATAAAGCAAACTAGTGCACGCGTCCCCGCCCTCCCCCCCCCTCCCCCCCTTGCTTTCGCAATTACGTACTGGTGGCATTATAACCGTTTAGAAAAAGGAAAAATGATAAAATAACACTAGTTCACTTCTGCAACTGCTTTTTAATGTCCAAGTAATGGGAATTATTGTGTATGGGGTTATTGCATGCTGCATCCCACCCATAATGGAATTTACCAGGTGCCACTGCTTTATTTGAAAATTTGCCTATAAAATGTGACTATAAGGCAGCCGAATGTCAGAAAATAAAGCGAGAAAGCCGTTTTATTACTTCATCTGTTTATTGCGACATGGTTCCATGCAAACATGTTAAGGTTTTCCAGCAATGTTTTTAACAACATATTAAAAAGCATGCAGAAAAAATTCATACAAAAGCGCTATGTCCAATATGCGGAGCAGTTTTTAAAGACGATGCTTTTCCTATATTTTGTTAGACTTTTCATAAGTAAAAATATTTTGTGAATATTACTTTCTTCATATGAATTATATCACATTTTTTGTTTAATTCAAGGCCTATCAAACAGGTTTAGAGCATTTGAGCAAAAACAACATTTGCCTGTATTTTGTTGTTGCTTCTGGTATCGAAGGTGCCAAAAACTGTTCTGATTTTTTTCTTCTACATCAAAGCGTGCCATGCGAAATACGAAAAAGGTAAAAAA
>NW_016157856.1:101449-101730 GCF_001687245.7 Rhagoletis zephyria | reverse complement strand
GGCTTCCAACTCTTTTGGATGATGTACACTTAAACCTGCAGCGAAGACTATGGCTGAAAAATGACAGGTGCCCTGCTCACTACGGGCGTGAAGTAAGAGCTCATTTAGACGAAACTTATCCTCGCGTGGCCCGCTCGATCGCCAGACCTGAATCCATTAGATTTTTACTACTGGGGCTGTCTTAAGGACAAAATTTATTCAAAAACAATTCAAAACGGAGAGCATTTGCGGGAACAAATAAATGGAGCTGCTGCTGAGATAGCCCAGTTGAGTTTAAGATC
>NW_016157856.1:89913-101424 GCF_001687245.7 Rhagoletis zephyria | reverse complement strand
CTTGTTACTGACTCTAGTCCGAGTTCCGGTAAGTAACATAAAATAATGTCAGGAGCAGGTAATAATGTACCTTTGTACTATTTAGCATGTCATTTGACGGTAACAAGAGCAAATTCAATTTAAATCTATTAAATACATTCTAGCGTGTCTCAGTCCTTTACCCACAAAAGCGGCTATAAATTTTTATTTTCTATTCGAAACAGAAAGAGTGGCACCTTTCTGAAATCTTTATTAAATGCGCAATTTTTTTATGTAATGTAAAGTTATAGCTCAGTACATTTTTTTTCACCAGAGATTGTCAAAGTTGGGGAAGAAAATATCAAAAAGTTAAAAATCCCAAAATAGTCCTAATTTTATGATGGTTCCTTAGTATATTTTAACCACATTGCATTTGAGTATGGAGAAGCAACTATCTGGAAGTATTTTACATAAAAAATTTACTAAGTATAGCCTGGTTTTTAGATGCAGTTAAAGAAAATACATGAAAAGGCAAGATTTTTTTTTAATTAAAAAAAGTAAATATTTCAAAAACGGTGACACCTTTACCTGAAAATTTTTTGTTTATCAGGGAGCTCTGAATTTTATCTGAACATTACGTCCAAATGATGTGTTTGTTGTAATTCATTATTAAATTCGCCTTGGACACACTCTTGAAACTGATACTGAATTATTTAAATTTATACAAATTATTACTTATAAAATGAAATAAATCATTATTTAATATTTCCGGATTTATTGGATATTGAAAAATAAATATATGTACTTAGGTAAGTTTTAATTTTGCGAGTGCATAACCTGGCGGGTGCACATTTGCTGGCTCCCCGCACCGCGCCGCGTGTGAAGGGTGGAGCGCGGGGGCCGGCGCAGCGCGCGCGGCGCGTGAACGGCGGAGCGCGGCGCGGCAGGACGCGAAGGAGAGTAATTGCATGTTGAAGGTGACGTTGTAGTTCAAGGCGGTTTAGTAGTTTTGTTGCGAACTTTTTCCATTGTTCAAATAAAAGAAATATAAAAATTTTGAAAGCGAAATAAAGCCATATGGCTTAATTACCAATTGTAATTAGAAATAAAGCCATATCGAATTTATGGCCTTATTACCAAAAAAATATGGCTTTATTTCCAATATGGCTTTATTGCGTATGGCCTTATTGCACCCCACCGCTGTAACCNCGGAACACGGTTTGACTTATGTAGGAACGCTTGATTTACTTTTTGGATTTTGTTTTTCTCGTTATTTCATTTTACGTGACTTGAAAATATTTTTCCGATAAGAAAATATTTAAATTGGATTTTGTTTGGGTTAACGAAAACGACAACTGTGAAAAAAGATCGACCAATACATTCAAACAAAATGTCAAATAAACATATTTACATTTTTTGTTTTAGCTATCTGGGTTACTGTATACTGTGGTCCCATTCAGCTTATACTGCCTGACGTATCACGTAATTTTCTTTCGTCTCGTTTTCGATCCGTGAACGGATGTTACGATTAGAGCCCAGATTTGAAGCCCCCGTTCGACTTTAATATGTATGCCTTTCACGCTTGCAGGAGAATTCGCACTTAGAGGATTTTGATTTTATATTAGATTCATTTCGCAGAATTCTATTTAATGTAGCAAGGGAGCACCCATACTTTGAACACAATTCGCTCTTAGGTTGGCTTTTAGCTTCAGCTAAAAGCTTAAGCTTTTGCTAATTGTAAGTCTTACATATCGTTTTCCGCTCATACCCTACAAAAATGAACAATAAAATAAAATAAATTTCCAAGGCATTGCGAAATATTTTACACTTACGCTTTATAGATTTTCGTCACCAATAAACTTATGTTGTCTATTGATTAGCAAATGCTGCGAAAATGTATGTGTGGTAATATCAGATCATTTTTTTTTAAAGAAAATTTTTTGGGCATTTAACCGAGGCAAATTAGCGGTATATTTCTTTTCGATAACACATATTTTTAACCAATTATGCGGGGAAATCAATTAACCGGGCTCAATTATACGGGAAAATTTACTTGTATTTTGTATGCAATATTTTTTTGACCGTGCAAGTGGTTCAAGTAAGCGGGGAAATCAATTAACCAGGGGTAATTAAGTGGGGAATACTGTAGTAAATATATTCCATTAAACATATGAAAAATAGATACATATGTATATACATACTTATTTTGTACGAGATCTCTTAGGATATATTTTTGTGAAATCTTCAAAAAATTTCACATATGCCTATAGTAGAGATCGAGTGGGAGATCGACCTACACCGATCTGATAACTCCTTGAGACATATTTTTTATCAAATATAATGTACAAACAAATATGCCTATAAATAACTTGGCTATCGAAAAGTGTTCATAGCTATTTTTAATTTAATTAATTTTAATCAATTCTCTTTTATCACCTTCACTCTTGTGATAACCGAATGAGCTTTATCTCAATTGATAGTTTTTAACACACAGAATATGCTTGGTAGGCTTGCCTACTTATTTCTATGCATAGCTACTTGGCAAGTAGATGTGAACAGGTTAGTAAATATACATCGATCTGTTAACCAATCGAAATTGATATCATAGGTAAGATATTTTAATTATAAAACCAATCATATAGGCTTGCCTGCAGACGTTAGAACACCTCCTCTGTTTCTGTCCGGCCTTAGCTAGAAATCGTCTTAGATATCTCGGAGCTTCGCAGGTTAAAGGACTAGAGGAGGTTTCAAAACTGGATATTAAGGCACTCTTGAACTTCGCAAAAAGCGTTGACGTCCTATACGACGACTACTTTAGATCGCAGTAAAACGGAATCTGGCACTACAAAGGACCAACGGGTCTATGTAAGGCGCATCAGCCCGGCCAGTGTAACCTAACCTAACCTAACCTGCAAACAATCGTACATAAAATAATATTGCCAAGCTATAAAGTTTTAAAATTTTAGTTATTTGATGAATAAAAATAATGCATATTTGAATTTATTTTTTTTATGTATTTTGTATGCTTTGTCATAAACGATTTTAACAACATAAATGTATTAAATTTTATTTTTCTATATTTATGAGCTTTTTTATTTATTATAATAAAATTTTAAAAGTAACACTTATTCTTTCCCCATTTACGGCATTTATTTGATTTCAAATAATAAATAAGTTATTCTTTATTTAAATTTAAATAAAGAATATATTTTTAAACCTCATAATTTAGCTTTAAAATGAAAAAGAAATTTGTTGAATCAATTTTTTTATTTATTAATATATTAAATTATTTATTTTTGATTATTTTATAGCTGTAAGTATATATCAAATAAAACACCTCTTTGAGGTAAATATTTCGAGTGACGAAAGCTGAACTACACCGTTTCCAGTTGTACTTCGGATATCGTAGAATGTACTTCAGATTAGTTAACTGTACTTCAGAAACCGTAAAATATACTTCAGACTATCCACTTGTACTTCAGAAACCGTAGAATAGACTTCAGACTAGTCAATTTTACTTCAGAAACAGTAAAATATACTTCAGATTAGTCAATTGTACTTCAGAAACCGTAAAATGTACTTCAGATTAGGAAATGGTACTTCAGAAACCGTAAAATATACTTCAGACTAGTCGATTGTACTTCAGAAATAGTTAACTGGACTTCAGATTAGTGAATTGTATTTCAGAAACCAAAAAATGTACTTCAGAAACCGAGAAATGTACTTCCGATTAGTCAACTGTAATTCAGAAACCATAAAATGTACTTCAGATTTGTAAATTGTACTTCAAAAACATATGTATAACATTTTCGCCAAAAAATGCACCTACCACAAATAAGCGCTCAACCATGAATATCAAGTAGATGCAAGCAATTGTATGCAAAGTATGTATGTATGTACATACTACATGTAAATAAATCGCATTANGAGCGCTCAACCATGAATATCAAGTAGATGCAAGCAATTGTATGCAAAGTATGTATGTACGTACATACTACATGTAAATAAATCGCATTAGATATAGCATTATGCTTGTAGTATATACATACATACGTACGTACACTCGATTGCGATTTTTTGCAATTCAAGCAATTATTACGTAGTTTTAATTAATAAAGTGTGTATATTTTGTAAAACGGAGGTCCAGGATAATTCCGTCTTTTTTTAGATCAGCATTAAGCGAAAGGCTATATCGACTGCTGAGTGGAAGATCGACCTATCTTGGCAGGCAGTTCGAAAATGCTCTATCTCAAAAAAACTTTTCAAGAACGCCCTATATACATACATATGTATTTACATAGTTCTCCTTTTGTCATGCAAACATCTTTTTCATAAAGTTTGCTCGAGAGCTATATCACCCTCAGTGAAAAAGAAGAAGGATTTGGGGCAAAGCCCTTACATTGGAAGAAGTGAACTGTAATGTTAAATGGATTGTAGAGCACTACTTTAACACCTGAAGTACATTTACAAAAGTGCTTTCTGAAGTACGTTTTACGGTGTCTGAAGTTCAATTGATTAATATGAAGTACATTTTTCCGTTTCTGAAGTAGAATTTACAAATCTGAAGTACATTTTATAGTTTCTAATGTACAATTGACTAATCTGAAATCCAATTTACGGATTCTGAAATACATTTGACTAATCTGAAGTACATTTTACGGCTTCTGAAGTACAATTGATTAATCTGAAGTACATTTTCCAGTTTCTGAAGTACAATTGACTAATCTGAAGTATATTTTATGGATTCTGAAGTACACTTGACTAATCTGAAGTCCAATTAACGGTTTCTGAAGTACGTTTGACTGATCTAAGAACATTTGATGATTTCTGAAATATATTTGACGTTTTATGAAATACTATTAGAAAAGTTTAGAAACACAAAATTTATGATATCAATTTCGTGACGAAAATTATACGCATTTTTTAACTGCCCTGGAAACTGACGCATTAACACCGATAATAATGTCAGCGNTATTCGGAACGTTGGTAAAGTTCCGATTTTTTTATTTAGTATTCCTAACAGCCGCACTCAGAAACGTTTCTTAAATTAGCTCTAACGGGGACTTAACTAATGTTCGTTAAATCTGTTAAATAATGTTTCCTCTCAGAGTTAAAAATTATGAAATATAAAATTTAAGTATGGCCCCAGTTACGGCCCTTTATTTTTGTGGCATCACTAACCTTTTTCGTTCAGTTTGAAATAAAATATAAAAATAAGTATTTATATCAGGGACCGCAAANTTCGTTAAATCTGTTAAATAATGTTTCCTCTTCAGAGTTAAAAATTATGAAATACAAAATTTAAGTATGGCCCCAGTTACGGCCCTTTATTTTTGTGGCATCACTAACCTTTTTCGTTCAGTTTGAAATAAAATATTAAAATAAGTATTTATATCAGGGACCGCAAATAACGATTACTTTTGAAAATTTCTACTCAAAAAATCACACTGAAAGAGAAATGCTGTGTGCCTAAGGAGTACACCAATATATTTCTTACTACTCGGAATACCTTCAGCGGCACTGATTTTTATTTTTTAATTTTTACTTATAAAAATCAAGTTTAATCATTATTTTTTGAGTTTTATTTTGTACTCAGAAAATAATCTCTATGTTTTGAGTTATATTTTTTGCTCGGATAATAATAGTTACGTTTTAAGTCTTATTTTTTGCTCGGAAAATAATGGTTACGTTTTAAGTTTTATTTTTTGATCGGAAAATAATCGTTACGCTTTGAGTTTTATTTTTTGCTCAGAAAATAATTGTTACATTTTAGGTTTTATTTTTTGCTCGGAAAATAGTCGTTACGTTTTAAGTATTATTTTTTGCTCGGAAAATAATCGTTATTTCTTGAGTTTTATTTTTTTCTCAGAAAATAAAACTTAATTTTTGCGTATGCGCATGCAACCATTATTTTCCGAGCAAAAAATAAAACTTAAAACATAGAGATTATTTTCTGAGTACAAAATAAAACTCAAAAAATAATGATTAAACTTGATTTTTATAAGTAAAAATTAAAAAATAAAAANTATAACCGTTACGGTTCCTGAACTAAACGAAATGGGAAAATAATTTTTTTATAACAGGAAAAACTAAAAATTCGAGAAACTGAAATTAAAAGAAAGAAGATTAATCAAAAAAGTTTCCAAACGTTAAATAAAATAAAAATAGGAATTTTTTAAGCAATAAAACTTAAAAAAGAAAATTATTAAAAAATTGGTTGCCGAGGATTGAACTCGGATCTCTTGAATGACACGAAAGTGCTCTGCTCACTGGGCCATTGCCACTGTTACAGCGACGTTATCGAAATTGAAATTTATTGAAAACAAGCAAAAAATTTCAAAATCATGCGTTAAAAAGTTAAGTAAAGGTTTTTGTTTACTTAACTTTAATGTTCATTAAATGCCGTTAACGAGTATTTAACTGACTCTGAGAGGGAATTTTTTCAAATCGTTACTGAGGGACACCTTAAGTAATCATTAAACGACTCTGAGTGCGGCTGTAAATGCTGTTAATGATTTCAAATCGTTACTGAGGGACACCTTAAGTAATCATTAAACGACTCTGAGTGCGGCTGTAAATGCTGTTAATGATTTCAAATCGTTACTGAGGGACACCTTAAGTAATCATTAAACGACTCTGAGTGCGGCTGTAAGAGTATACTGAAATTTTGTTTTTTATGAATTCGGGTGTAAATGTTTTATTATTCTTATATAAATTCCTAAAAACGCTATCTAAAAATCTCAATGATTTATTCAAATATTTAGCACTCAATTCATTCCATTGAACCATATAATTTTTCGAATACAGAATAAAGCGACAAAGGATGATCATATCCCTCGTTTAAACAATACATATATATAACAAGTAAGAAAGTCTAAGTTCGGGCGGAGCCGAACATTAAATACCCGGCGCAATTATTAAATATATGTTTTCCACCTTTCCGAAAGCTACCGCTACACGATAAGCCGGGGTGTATAAATTTTAAGTAAATTAGCGTCCTTAAATTTCGAAATATTGCAGTTTCAAGCATTTCTGAAATATACCGTTATATGAAAAGCGGTCGTAATTTTAGTCCGATTTCAATNAATCGATTTCTCTTTTCATTCTGATCATTTATGTATACATTTGTCTATATCTATCTCGATTCGTTTTGCCTGTTACAAACAACCGTTATGTGAACAAAGTTATAATACCCTTGTGCACAAGTGCGCTCGGGTATAAAAATTAAAAAAAAAAAGCTTAAATGTGAAAAATTATAAAAACGGAGCAATAACACTAGCTCTTTTCACCAAATATCCTGCCCACGATATCATAGCATTCACACTGAATGCGTACCTACACTGAGGGGAAAAAACATTAAAATCAAATAGAAACGTAATTGATCTTACTATAAACGTCAACGAACGTACTGTATATTGGTAGATATTCAATTCAATTACGCGCATATTAAATTGACCGCGTTCGTTCTGAAAAGCATCCGTGAAGTGAGTAATCAAGACAAAAACTAAAAAAAAAATATTTAACTTGCATGTTGCCTGCAGTGGAATTCGAACCCTGACCATCTCTGGATATCAACAAATTGTCAAGAATGATAGAATACAAGATTGCGCCGATCAGAGAGGATTTTTGAGAATAACTTTTGTGTGACGTCACACTGGTGCAATTGCGAGAGAGAAATGCCAANTGTCACTCACATGTACAGGAGTATGCGCATTCGGATACATTCAACGGTCAGATGGTGTGCAGCTGCTATGTTGTGTNCTAGCTCTTTTCACCAAATATCCTGCCCACGATATCATAGCATTCACACTGAATGCGTACCTACACTGAGGGGAAAAAACATTAAAATCAAATAGAAACGTAATTGATCTTACTATAAACGTCAACGAACGTACTGTATATTGGTAGATATTCAATTCAATTACGCGCATATTAAATTGACCGCGTTCGTTCTGAAAAGCATCCGTGAAGTGAGTAATCAAGACAAAAACTAAAAAAAAAATATTTAACTTGCATGTTGCCTGCAGTGGAATTCGAACCCTGACCATCTCTGGATATCAACAAATTGTCAAGAATGATAGAATACAAGATTGCGCCGATCAGAGAGGATTTTTGAGAATAACTTTTGTGTGACGTCACACTGGTGCAATTGCGAGAGAGAAAGGCCAAAACGTGAGCAAGAATGGAAGAAGAAGAAAAAATGTTGCAAAGAAAACATAAACAAGTTGCACAAGTGTGACGTCATGCAAACAACGATTCTGTCAAATTCGTTAAGAGAGGAATAGCGGTCCGAGATCGGCGCAACCTTTGTATTCTCTCAATCGTGACAAATTGTGGCATGCATCTTTGCGCACTTCAAATGTTAAATATCCATCAACACCACAGCACGCGATTTGTACGGATATACATGTACTATGTATGAATGTGTGTGTTGTCACCGCTCTCAGAGCGGCGCTGTGCATGCTTGGGGTGCGTGTGTACACTCATATATATACTCAGATGTGAACAGTTAAAAACGTGCCTAATAAAGTTTGTATGAAAATATTATTTTTAAATTCGAACATTTTTGTACGATCATCAAATATAAAGTATTAATTTTTACTATGCATTATTTCCCTCAGTGTACATTATGTATACTTATGTATGTATATTAAAAATTTGTACTTATGTATATGAAAACAAAGAAACCAGCAAAAATAAAAGAGATTTCTATAAGAATTAGAAAGCGGCATATACAGCCTACAAATTATGTATCGCGTGCAGGGAAGTCAACTCGAGGGAAATTCCCCCGATTTGCAGGGAATTTCGGTTTAGGTGACAATGGGGGTGAGACAGTTTTTTGCGGATAATTGGGAATATGTTATGTTGATAACTTAAGGTATCCAAATCACCGAATATGTTAATTTTTAACCATTTGTCGCTATTTGGTGCGCTGTGATAGTGTGAAATAATACAAAAATTGTGATCGAAATTAGAGTTATAATAAATTAGAGTTCAAAATTACTGTCAAGTGTAAATAAATGCTGTCACTCACATGTACAGGAGTATGCGCATTCGGATACATTCAACGGTCAGATGGTGTGCAGCTGCTATGTTGTGTGTTCTATCACACGGACCTCGGACGCTCTTCTTTCTCTTTCGCACCTATCAAATAACTAAAATTCTAAACCTTTATAGCTTGACAATAATAGTTTATGTAGGATTTTTTGCAGGCAAGCCTATATGATAGGTTTTAAAATTAAAATATCTAACTTATGATATCAATTTCGATTGGTTAACAGATAGATTTATATTTACTAACCTGTTCACATCTACTTGCCACGTAGCTATGCACAGAAATAAGTAGGCAAGCCTACCTAGGCATATTCTGTGTGTTAAAAACTATCAATTGAGATGAAACTCATTCGGTTATCACAAGATTGAAGGTGATGAAAGAACATTGATTAAAATTAAGTAAATTAAAAATAGCTATGAACACTTTTCGATAGGCAAGTTATTATAGGCATATTTGTTTATAAATTATATTTGATAAAAAATATTTTCAGAGTGCTGTATTCGATAACCCATTGCAAATAATATCAGATCGTGGTTCGACGTTTACTTCAGAAGACTCCAAAGCATAGTGTGAGGCAGAAAACATCACACATTTCAAAGTAAAGAGAGGTTTACCCAGAGCGAAGAGGCGACGATAANTTTGTTCTATCACACGGACCTCGGACGCTCTTCTTTCTCTTTCGCACCTATCAAATAACTAAAATTCTAAACCTTTATAGCTTGACAATAATAGTTTATGTAGGATTTTTTGCAGGCAAGCCTATATGATAGGTTTTAAAATTAAAATATCTAACTTATGATATCAATTTCGATTGGTTAACAGATAGATTTATATTTACTAACCTGTTCACATCTACTTGCCACGTAGCTATGCACAGAAATAAGTAGGCAAGCCTACCTAGGCATATTCTGTGTGTTAAAAACTATCAATTGAGATGAAACTCATTCGGTTATCACAAGATTGAAGGTGATGAAAGAACATTGATTAAAATTAAGTAAATTAAAAATAGCTATGAACACTTTTCGATAGGCAAGTTATTATAGGCATATTTGTTTATAAATTATATTTGATAAAAAATATTTTCAGAGTGCTGTATTCGATAACCCATTGCAAATAATATCAGATCGTGGTTCGACGTTTACTTCAGAAGACTCCAAAGCATAGTGTGAGGCAGAAAACATCACACATTTCAAAGTAAAGAGAGGTTTACCCAGAGCGAAGAGGCGACGATAAGCAACGTTTTACCCAAGCTTAGTATTAAAGATCCATCGAAGTGGTACAAATTCGTTGAGCACGTCCAGAAAGCTGCTAATGCGACGTACACAAGAAACACTGGTCACACTCCTTTCGAATTATTAATAGGTACCAAAATGCGTACTAAGGAGGACCATGATATAAATCACTAGTTCAAGACGAAATCATCAAAAGTTTCACCGACGCACAATGGGCAATATGAGGCATTTGCTGATCAAAAATCTGCATTTTTTTGTTTTTAAAGTTACGATGAAACCATGTAAATTTAAACCATGCATTTTTAATTTTTGTACCTCGTTTGGTTCCCGAGATATAGACCCATATGTGGACTTGGAAAACGTAAAAAGTACACTTTCTGAATAAATAGAAGATATTTGACTATTGGTATTAAACGATTGTTTTTATAAAATATAATTTCAGATATATACAGTATTGGACATATCTATAGCACCCCCGTTCAAAGCGATATTGTTTGCACTTATGTTGTTTTTAAGAATTTTCAATTGAAATACAGTTCATTCTCTAACAGAACCCATATAAACCCATGTTTTAAACTTTTTAAAAGACCGAAAAAAAGTGCTTTCCATTAAATTTCAAACTTTTTTCTCAGAAGCTCTAGAATTTTTTTGAGTACACAGTTTTATAGCACATTCAATTTTAGTCCAATAATGCGCTAAAGATTACCGTTGATTTTTTAGAATTTTTTTGTCTCATTTGCTTCCATATAACCAGGGCCGTAGCCAGGATTTTTTTTTTGGGGGGAGGCGGGGGGTTCTGGCAAAATTTTTTTTTTCACTTTTATTTCAACATATTTTAATTAAAAGAAAAATACTGATAAAAATCAAATATTTCACACAAACAACAAAAAATGTAATCGATAATCGCATGTACTTAGCGCATTGTGCTACTATACTCTAAAAAAACATTGTGTAGATTTCTGGCAAAATTTTTTTTTCACTTTTATTTCAACATATTTTAATTAAAAGAAAAATACTGATAAAAATCAAATATTTCACACAAACAACAAAAAATGTAATCGATAATCGCATGTACTTAGCGCATTGTGCTACTATACTCTAAAAAAACATTGTGTAGATTTCCTACCTAAAAGGTAGGTTACTGATTACCTGACCTTATTATTCGCGAAATTACATGCTCGATTATTCAACGAATAGTTTGTTTAAATTTCGGACTTTTTAGAGTGTAATATAGCCGCTGTGGTGTGCGTAAATTTACTAATAAAG
>NW_016157856.1:87957-89663 GCF_001687245.7 Rhagoletis zephyria | reverse complement strand
GACCCAGGATTGAGCCTTGTGGGACGCCACTTACTACAGGTAGGAAGTCAGAAATTCTGCTGCCAATGCTTACTGCCTGAGTTCTTTCGCCAAGGTATGATCTAATGAGAGCAGTTGCATGACTAGAGAAGCAAAATGAGTTCTCCAGCTTCTTACATAGCAAGACATGGTCAACAGAATCAAAGGCCTTTGATTGGTCAAGAAGCGCTAGGAAAGCAATTTGTTTTTCATCAATTCGTGCTCGAATGGCTTCTATCACGTCTAAAAGTGCCATTGTGCAGCTTCTCTTTGGCCTGAAACCGGACTGATGATCTGTCAGGAGTTTGTTATCTTGCACATACGAAATTATTTGCCCATGTAAAATACGTTCAACGACTTTAGATAAGAAAGGCAGTATGGTTATAGGCCTGTAATCATTATTTTTCTTGTGAACTGGGATCACCTTGGCAGCTTTCCAGCATTTAGGGAAAATACAAGTCGTCAGAATTGAGTTGACCCAATAGGTTACGTGCGGCAGGATTTTGGGTAGAATGATTTTTGGGAAATTGGCATAAATCCCGTCGAACCCTACCGCATTAGACTTCACAGAAATTATTGCTTGCACAACATCACAATCGTCGACACAGACAAACTCAAAAGGACTGGTACCAACATCTACACGAACACAGTAATTGTCAAGACATATATTTCGTGCCGATTTCGACAGTCCAACAAAGCTTTTATNGAACACAGTAATTGTCAAGACATATATTACGTGCCGATTTCGGCAGTCCAACAAACCTTTTATTTATTTCATTAACATTTTCATCGAGAGAGAAGGGGGGCATAATTTAGATTTACCAATCCCAATCTCTTTACTGTTATTCCAAGTTTGTCTTGTGTTTAGAGCAGAGCTAAACTTTTCTTTGTAGAAAGCTGCCTTAGCCGACCTTACGGCTTTATTAATAGTGAGCCGAGCTGCTTTGAAGCGGCTAAATATTTCTGCAGTTTTGTATCGCTTCCATCGTGAGTAAGCTCGATTGCGCAAGTCAATTAGGTGTTTTAAGCTGGCATTGAACCATGGCCTATTATTGCATCTCGCCACTTTGTGTTTGACAGGAACAAAGTCATCAAAGAGCCTGATTATGTGGTCGTGTAGAAACTTAGTCTGATCATCAACTGATATGAAAGTGCGAATCAGGCTCCATTCCACCGATTCTACCGCAGCAGAGAGATAGTTATAATCAATGTTCTTAAAGTCTCGATATGTAAACGAAATTGGACTGCTGGACGTTTGGAAGTCATATGTTAGAAATATTAGGTCGTGCTTTGAAAAATTGGTTGTAGTGAAGCAACTTCTGCAAGCCGTTCACGAAAACTATATCTAGCAATGAAATGTTAGAGCTAGTAAAATGTGTTGGTGTTGTGGTATTTGTGGGAAAAAGTCCCAGAGATTCCATGCAGAACACCTACAACTCACCTACATTGAATGGGCTATAAAACTGTGTATTCAAAAAAATTCTACCGCTTCTGAGAAAAAAGTTTGAAATTTGGGTGAAAACTTGTTGCACTTTTTTGCGGTCTTTTAAAAAGTTTTCAACTTTAGTTTATGTGAGTTTTGTGAGAGAATGAACTGTATTTTAATTGAAAATTCTTAAAAATAAATAAATAAACATGAGTGGCAAACAATATCACTTTCAAATGGGGGGGCTATTGTATTGGCCAAT
>NW_016157856.1:50779-83981 GCF_001687245.7 Rhagoletis zephyria | reverse complement strand
CACATACATATAAACAACCTAATAAAATGAATTTTAAATAGTATATTTACCAAATTGAGCTTTGAAAAAAGCTTATCGTTTTCTAAAAATTATTGACTAAAAATAGTATATGTTTTACATATTAAAAATACATTTATCAAAATACTTCATTTATTTGCGGTGTCAATCGCTTCACAGTCTGGAATGAGTTCACTTATTTTCAACAGGCCTAGAGCATCTTCGTCAAGTTCTTTGTTGATTCTTGCGTATGACTTGTGAATGCTTGTTATGTGTGGATCTGATGTATACAGTGTTGGCAAAATGTTAATCTGATTAACGATTAAAAATTAACGATTAAAATGTTAATCGCGATAAACGATCAAAATTAATTAATCGTAATCATCTGTATGATTAATGATTAAATTTTTTTATCGTTATTCGTCGGTTGTGATTAAGGTAATTAATTTTAATCATCAATCGGTAATCCGATTAAAAAAAAATCTGATTAAGTGGTCTCGTTTGTCTGCATTTTAAATCAAACACCATATACGATTATTCTTTTTTGTTTGACGCTTATGAAAAACACATAATACTGATATAAACAAATAATAATTATAATTTGTATAACTTAAACTGGGAAGTTTGAAAACCCATGGCACATGTGCAGAGAGATATAAAACCTAGTTTTCATAACGTCTGCTGGCAATAGATCACAATCAAAATGCATACCAAATTGCTTAGATTGATGAGGGAAACCGACTTAGCCATACCCGATTAACTGGCCTTGTGTGCAAAGGACAATTCCAGCATAAATTAATTAATAACCAAACCTACTTAATCAAATTAAGGGTTAATGATTAAAAATTTATTTTTTATATCACGGTTACGATTAACTATTTAATCAGATTAAATTAAATCATGATTAACTGTAATTCGATTGAATGTAATCAAATTAACTAATTGATTAAAAAATCAATCGATTAGTGCCAACACTGGATGTATACAATAATGAACGGAAGATATATTCGTTTGTCGCCAATCTTGAGTGTTTTCTTGCATGATGTAGCCTAAGTTTCTTGTAGTCTTTGTTGCGGGACTCTTGTGCGTCTTCTGAAAGTTGTCCGATTGGTAATACAGCAAAATGTTTTATAACACTCTCTCCATGGTGAGCTTGTGCACCGAGGATGTCATATAATACCAGTTGTATTTGTTGACATATATTCTTGCTGTTTCCAATGCATAAACGCCAAACTTTTAACCATCAGTCATAACACCCGAAGATAAAGTTTATAGAATGATATACAGTCTCTGTATCAGAACTTCATCAACTCCAGTTATTTCATCAGAACAAGTGGCATTCGAAAAAAGTCTTCTTGCTGTATTTCCATCATTGGAGTTGCCACTTACTTGCCGTGGCTTATCTATGATTAATCCCAGCTTTTCTCGATAAAGTCTTTGCACCGCAGTTTTCTTTTCTTCTTTTGTCCTTTTGTGGACTTCATTTCTAGCACACCATTTTTTTAAAGAAAGGTTATAAGATATGTGCAAAATCATCGCCATGCATCTAATCCAGGCATTTAATGTTGATAATCCATAATGGAAACAGCTTTCGTCTTCAGGTCTGATCAGTATGTAGATGTTTCTTAACAATTTTGAATCGCAGGTAACAATACTAATTTTCCACAGTTCCAGTACCTGGCAAGTAATTGGACATATTTTTTTTCGAAAACGAGCGCCTTACCCATTGTGGGTACTGGAACTGTGGAAAATTGGTATTGGTACCTGCAATTCACAATGGTTAAGAAACATCTGCATGCTGATACGGGCAGTTTATTGCGTATTCCCCAAAAGTTCGGTGTGAATTGCAGGTAATTGTACATACTATATTGTGCGGCCTTATATATCCTTAAAAGTAGGCAGCTAACTTTTTTATCTTTATTTACTCCCATTGTAAAATATTGGAAATCTAATAAACTCGTATTTCTTGGTAATTCCGTATCCATGGTGTAAGGAAATTTTTTCTAAAATTTATTAAAATCTCACAAGTTAAACATCAGGTAAAAGGGGCGTTTGTCTAGTTTTCGAATATATATGTAAATTGTTTTTTGTTAGGGTCCAGTGATACTAATAGCGGCTGAAATCCCGCATTCGCACGTAGTGTCACTTAAAACATCATAACTTCAAATGGCGCAAACTTGCGCAAACTTTTTTCCGTGTAGTAGGTGGATTTTTCGTGCTTTTAATGAATTCAAGATCAAACATAACCAAGCGGCGAAAACCTTCGAATCCTTCATCGAAATTAAAAAAAAACGGAACAAAATTTGCGTTTTATTAAAAAAGGTATTGCTGCTACCTGTTATTTCAAAATAAAATATTTATAGCTCATTTCAAATCTGAATATATCATGTAACTCAAGTCCGTATTTCTTAATAGGTCCTTGCTACGAAAAAATTCCTAAACTGCGGATCTGAAAATTACTGCGTTGCGAGTAAAAATTTCAAAAATTTGAATATGTCAATTTCTTAAGCAGTTTTTACTTTATTTCATTAAATAAACATACAAAAAATTATCAGATCATTAAAGCATGCTTTATTCCCTAAAGAAAGATACCAAACACTTACATATGCTCAGTGGCGGACCAGCGGGGGGTTTTGGGTGTTAAGCTACGTGTCAGTCAGTGGCGGACGCACGGAGTGTGTTTTAATATGGCGCATATGTATGTAGTTATAATATGGCGTCTATGTACTAAACCACCCCCGTGGGTCCGCCACTGACTGACACATAGTTTAACCCCCAAAAGCCCCCCGCTGGATCCGCCCCTGCATATGTTATTTATGATCAGCCTTTGTACTAGCTCGATCCATAGTGCCGGCCGAGAAATATTGCGTAAGCAAGCGAAAGAACCAATACTTAAAATACAAGACAAAAATCGAAAATCGTATAATCTTCGTCGAAATCCAGCTACCCGCTACAAAAATGGTGATCTTGTGGCAATTAAACGCACACAGTTTGGTGGAGGGCTAAAACTTTAACCAAAATTTTTGGGCCCTTACCGCGTGGTAAAAGTGAAAGCAAACAACACGTACGATGATTCTCGAGTCGGCGAAGGCGAAGGTTCCAAACGAACGACAACTTGAGCAGAACACATGAAGCCGGGGTCAGATAATGACATGGTTGACGACGCATTTGAGACGAATTCTTAGCAGGATGGCCGAGTTGTGGGATGATAACCCTAATGCCGAGCAAGCGCAACTGACTACCGAGCGACCGAGCGAAGTAAGAGGAGGAGACTCAACAGTTGTTGAGACGGCGTGCGCGACGATTATTAATTCAATTCATTTTATTGTCCGCTTAATTATTTTAAAAACCTACTTGCATTAAATTAAGTAAATTTAACTCAATACATAAATTCGTTTTCTGAATAATAAAAACTAAACCTACAAATATTAGTATAGATTAGGAATATCATTACATTTTTTCTATTTTTATTATTTCTGTATATATTCCAGAACGCAAAACGCGGTACAGAATTGGACTATGTGATTGCAAGCAAAAACCCACTTTTCCAAAAGCCCGTTTATCTTGAGTTGTGGGTAAGTAAAAAACCTTGTTTGCCTCATACTGCTTATATTTAAATACATACCTCTGCCGTTCAATTAAAGTAGCTTAAGTTACTTTAGAAGGTTTGACTTTAAATTAAAAAATAACCAGTTTCATTTGAAATTTTTTATATTTCCATTAAGCTTCTAAAGGACATCCTGGACCTATGGCTTTAAAGGTTAAGATATTGTTTGGGAACCCAATGCAATGTTGCTTTAAAGGAAAAGGGCCTATCCCGACTTAGGCTACGATAATTCAACGGCGCTGATATGTACGTATATCACATCGGGCTCCTGAGACTTCTGGGTTTCAAATACATAAATGGATGCAAAATCGTATAATGATAATTCTAACAATACAGTAGTACACATTTTATAAATTACTAGCTGACCCGGTGAACTTCGTCCCGCCAAAATGAATCTTTTATATTAAAACATTTTGGTTCAACATTTTCGCCAACAGTTCACGTTCATGATTTACAGTGACGCATTTATCTGCTAATATTACTTTTTAAGGCATATTTCCATTGCCGTCTTAAATAACTTAGCAAAAGTGTACATATTTGCATACAAAGATACGTAATAGTGCATTTAAAAGGCGCCACGCCCCTTTTTAAATAGCCCCAATTTTCTCTAAGAGTATGGAATTGATTTCATATATCTCCACACCATGTTCGAGTACTCTATCTTGTATATACCAAGTTCCAGTACTCTACCAAGAACACTTCCAGAGATATGCAGTCTGAAAAATCTGGTTTGTAAGGTGCCACGCCCTTTTTTCCAAATGCCCCAATATTTCTTTATGACTGCGATTGATTTTATATATCTCCATACCAAGTTCCAGTACTCTATCATAAACAGAGACATGCAGTGTGAAAAATTCGGTTTATATGGGAGGTGCCACGCCCCTTTTTCCAATAGCCCTAATTTTTCTTCATGACTATGCGATTTATTTTACATATCTTGTACATACCAAGTTCCAGTAGTCTGCCATAAACACTTCCAGAGATATGCAGTATGAAAAACTCGGTTTCTATGGCAGGTGCCACGCCCCCTTCACTTAGCGGTATGAACATGCAGTATGAAAAGTTCGGTTTATATGGAAGGTGCCACACCCCTTTTTCCAATAGACCTAATTTTTCTTTATGACCATTTGACTGATTTCATATATCTCCATACCAAATTCCAGTACTCTATCGTGAACACTGTCAGAAGTATGCAATATGAAAAATTCGGTTTGTACGGGAGGTGCCATGCCCGTTCTTCCAATAGCATGTGATTGTTTCAGTACTCTACCATGAACACTTCCAGATATATGCAGTATGAATGTTCCAGTACTCTACCATGAACACTTCCAGATATATGCAGTATGAAAAATTCGGTTTGTATGGAAGGTGCCACGCCCCCTTTTCCAATAACACAATTTTTCTCCATGAGTATGCGACTCCATGTTCGAGTACTCTACCATGAACACTCCAGAGATATGCAATATTAAAAATTCGGTTTGTATGGGAGGTGCCACGCCCCCTGCACCTAGCGGTATGAAATATACTTTACATCCGTTTCTCATACCTACACCAAACAAGGTGACAAGAGATTTTTATATATTACATTGAGCAGAGTTTGTTTTTAGATTTGGAAATGTGTTTTTAATGCACATATACTTTTAATAAAAAATAGTATATATAAATATAAAATAGTTATTTTGGTGATGTGTGGTGTGAGTGTACTTTACACCCATGTATACTTAAAAAAAATAATAAATTCGGTTGTTATGAAGTAAAAACCATTTAGAATTAACTGGTGATTCTGATAGTGTCTTTAGGTTTTTATTAATTTTAGTTTCGAAAATGAGCGTTCGAGAAATTGGAACAAGTAAAATTAATGCAGTACATACACACATACATACATAAGCAGCGGTCAAAATTATAGCAGTAAAATTTCATTTAAAAGATAGTTCGATCTATAACAGAAACCATAGAAATAAACATTTCAAAAATTGCACAAAGTTCACAAAAATTAATTAAACTTCAAAAAATGTTCATCAAAATTTCAAATTTTTTATTCAGAACGTTTAGACAATTTTCGAGTATGCAAACTGTAGCCCATTCAATTTTAGTATAATAAAGTGCAAGTTTAAGTCTCTAAAAATTTCAGTTGATTTTTTAGATTTTCAGTAGCATTTTTTTGTTAGGGGCATTCAGCATTTTGTTCCATGTAACGTATGAACAAAATCTATTTTTAAAAAATATAATAATAATAATAAAAAATTTGGAATTTTGAGGAACATTTTTTGAAGTTTGATTAACTTTTTTGAACTTTGTGAAAGTTTTAAAATTTTTATTTCTGTTGTTTCTGTTATTGATCGAGCTGTATATTAAATGAAAATTATTAAAAATAAATAAATAAACATGAGCTGCCAACAATATCATTTCGAATTTTACTGCTATTATTTTGACCGCTGCTGTATGTACATATATGGTCTTTAGTTATCTCGCTTTAATTTATTTTAAGTACTTAAAAAAATTATAACTATATAAATTATTAAAAATTAGAACCCCTCTCGGATCGGGGACCAGTGGCATTCTGCCAGCCTTGCCGCCCTATAGTTACGCCTCTGTGCAAATAGTATGTAATTAAGAATTAAGTGTTTGTAAGTGTTTTACCGCACATAAATGTCTAATTTTATTAAGTTGATAACATATACGACGCTTTAACAAACTTATATTTTTGCGTATTTATTAACCATAGGATGGAACAAAGAACTCCTTTCCATTGCATAATATTTTAGCAAATATAAATATGAGGATTGCAATATTAAAGAGTTAAGGCACTGATATATTTAAAGCCAAATTTATGATGTATCTTTTTAAGTTTAATTAGTTTTTATATTTTTATTAGAATTGAGTTAAAATTTTAGAGTTCTGTGAAAATTTTAAACAAATTTTCTGTCTAAAAATGTTGTAGGTTTTAGGCCTTGTGTGATAGATGTGGTAGAAATCCAAAAGTTTAAAAAATATGTGATAGATCTACCACATATGTGGAAGAGGTTTGCACACTGGCGCAAGCCCTTTAATTTGACACNATATTAGAATTGAGTTAAAATTTTAGAGTTTTGTGAAAATTTTAAACAAATTTTCTGTCTAAAACTGTTGTAGGTTTTAGGCCTTGTGTGATAGATGTGGTAGAAATCCAAAAGTTTAAAAAATATGTGATAGATCTACCACATACATATGTGGAAGAGGTTTGCACACTGGCGCAAGCCCTTTAATTTGACACCTCCGTTTTGAAAATCCGACGAACGGTGCTGTTCTGATGACCTGGACAAAAAATTCCATCTCGCATTTTATTTATAGAACTAGCGGAATCCCGGTGTGCTTCTCTACACCAAATATTGAAAAAAATTGTTGAAAAATCCTGAAATTTTTCTATATGAATATTTTTTTTACTATATTGCAGCCATGTTTATACTTAACTTAATTTATCCGAAGAAAAAATAAACACAGCACATCATAGCAACTATTTTCCACTATGTTTTCGATTTTTCCTATATCTGCTGTTGTACCATATACGTGGTTCATGTGACAGACATAAACTGTCATATATCATGAACCGAACGGAACGAATATACCGTTTAAATTTGGTAGAATTCGTGCACTTCTTTTTTTATTTAAGATGGAGGTGCCACACCCCCTTTTCCAATACCGCACAGTTTTTCTCCATGAGTATGGAATTATTTCATATCTCTCTATACCAATTTTCAGTAATCTACCATAAATATTTCAAGAGATATACCAGATGAAAATTTTTGTTAGTATGGGTGGTGCCACGCCCCCTTTTCCGAATTCGGGGAAACTTAACACAAACCATCTGCATAATAGCCCGACTAGGCCGTATAAATTTGGTTGAAATCTTGCACTTATTATTATATATAAGATGGGAGGTGCCATGCCCTCTTTTCCAATAACGCCCATTTTTCTTCATGAGTATGGAATTATTTGATATACCTCTATACCAATTTCCAGTATTGTACGACAAATATTTCAAGAGATATACAACAAAAATTTTAGTTAGTGTGAGAGGTGCCACACCCCCTTTTACGAATTAGGGCAAACTTCACATAAACTATCTGCATGATAGCCTGAATATGCCGTATAAATTTAGTTGAATTCGGTGAAGCCGTTCTCAAGTTATAAGCTCACACCAAAAACGTGTACTTATTTTTATACATAAGATACATACATATGCCANGGTGAAGCCGTTCTCAAGTTATGAGGTCATACCAAAAACGTGCACTTATTTTAATATATAAGATTAATAACAAAAACATAGATGGGCACTTTGCATTACCAGTAAAAATGCAGTAACCAGTAAATTTGTACTGATAATGAAACTTACTTTGCATTACCAGTAAACATTTATTCATTACTGAAAAAAGCAGCAGTAATCAATAAATATTCACTGATAATGAAATTTACCTTGCATTACCAGTAAACGATTACTGGTTACTGAGAAAAATAGTAGTCAACACTAAATTTTACTGACTACTGGAAAATACCAGTAAGCAGTAAATTTTTACTGATTACTGAAAAATAGCAGTAAGCAGCAAAAATAAAAAAGAATACGAGAGTACGTTTTTGTTGTTTTAGTATATGTATAAAAAATATTTTGATAGTTTCTATTACTAATACATTCTCATTCCGATTGGTATGTTTACAAGCTCTGTTGTCCATGTTATTGCTCAAATACATTGAAAAAAGTTGGACGGAGATGATCCTTTCGTGCATAAAACAAATATGATATGTATCTCGTTTTTCCTTAATAAAATCATGTTTTATTTAAATATCAGTAAGCATTAAATTTTCACTGATAAGGAAATTTCATTTGCATTAAAAGTAAAATTATTATTGATTAAGAAAGTTCGTATTGGCAGTTAAAATTCAATGCACAACCACCATAGTTAATAAATCATTAAAAAAAGTTCGTTCATTTTTTTTTCTTTCAAACGTTTTATTTTGAACATATGTATGTATTTATTATAAGCTGTTAGCTTTTCTTAAAACAAGCAATTCAAAATTTACATCGCTAAGTTTTTGTCTTCTGGAACGATTCAAAATCCCAGCGAATGAAAATAACCGTTATACGGGGGCATATGAGGGTAATGGTGTATTATATTTAAGCAAAACGTTTTCAATCGCTGGATGTTTTTTTAGACAATTTGTTGGTGTGTCTCGTTCGATTAAGTATAAAATTGTTTCCTGAGGATAATTTCCTGAGTCTCCGGAAATACACTGTATGCTAACATTTATTTAAGTGTACAAACAAACGCATATAATTATACACATTTAATGGAAAATTAAGTGTAATAATTGTACCGTTACTTTCTTCCTCGAAATCAAGGAATGATTTCTGGGGCGTTTGTNAATATATAAGATTAATAACAAAAACATAGATGGGCACTTTGCATTACCAGTAAAAATGCAGTACTTTGCATTACCAGTAAACATTTATTGATTACTGAAAAAAGCAGCAGTAATCAATAAATATTCACTGATAATGAAATNCCAAAAACGTGCACTTATTTTAATATATAAGATTAATAACAAAAACATAGATGGGCACTTTGCATTACCAGTAAAAATGCAGTAACCAGTAAATTTGTACTGATAATGAAACTTACTTTGCATTACCAGTAAACATTTATTCATTACTGAAAAAAGCAGCAGTAATCAATAAATATTCACTGATAATGAAATTTACCTTGCATTACCAGTAAACGATTACTGGTTACTGAGAAAAATAGTAGTCAACACTAAATTTTACTGACTACTGGAAAATACCAGTAAGCAGTAAATTTTTACTGATTACTGAAAAATAGCAGTAAGCAGCAAAAATAAAAAAGAATACGAGAGTACGTTTTTGTTGTTTTAGTATATGTATAAAAAATATTTTGATAGTTTCTATTACTAATACATTCTCATTCCGATTGGTATGTTTACAAGCTCTGTTGTCCATGTTATTGCTCAAATACATTGAAAAAAGTTGGACGGAGATGATCCTTTCGTGCATAAAACAAATATGATATGTATCTCGTTTTTCCTTAATAAAATCATGTTTTATTTAAATATCAGTAAGCATTAAATTTTCACTGATAAGGAAATTTCATTTGCATTAAAAGTAAAATTATTATTGATTAAGAAAGTTCGTATTGGCAGTTAAAATTCAATGCACAACCACCATAGTTAATAAATCATTAAAAAAAGTTCGTTCATTTTTTTTTCTTTCAAACGTTTTATTTTGAACATATGTATGTATTTATTATAAGCTGTTAGCTTTTCTTAAAACAAGCAATTCAAAATTTACATCGCTAAGTTTTTGTCTTCTGGAACGATTCAAAATCCCAGCGAATGAAAATAACCGTTATACTGTATGCTAACATCTATTTAAGTGTACAAACAAACGCATATAATTATACACATTTAATGGAAAATTAAGTGTAATAATTTTACCGTTACTTTCTTCCTCGAAATCAAGGAATGATTTCTGGGGCGTTTGTGGCAAAACGCGAGTTTCGGTATCCGCTATTTTACCGTACTTCACCACAAAAGTATTGAACGTTTTCATCACTTCCTCTTCTGTTAGCTTTTGCTGTTTCCAAGAGAGCTTTTAAAAATCGTATTTTTATAGAAGGAATAGTTATTGCGGCAATAACAGCACCCCAAGCGTCAGGTTGCATTAAGATATATTTTTCAAATCAAGTACTCAAGCTCATCACAGAGAATGGCTGGAATTTTGAGACGGTAACACAATTCGGCTAAATTACATTTATATTGCAGAAACTTTTTTACAGACTCATAAAGTGAGTTCCACCTTGTTATGCATGGAGTTAATAAATTAGTAATTATAACTTCATAGATTACTTCTGAAGATTTAGGTCTATTACATCCAAATCTGTGTGCATCTAAACAAAAGAGAAAAATATGTATACATGGGCGTAGCCAGGTAGGGGCAGCGGGGTGCTCGAGCCCTCACCCCCTAACTTTCAAATTTTCTTTATATATACATAAAATAGTACCCTGAAATGCCAGCTTAATAACCAAAATTTGCTAAAATATTGCGCCCAGATTTATATTTGGTCCACTCTATGTTCATTAGTATATCAACCAGTGTTGCCACTATATCCAGCGACTTTATTTTATACCTAGCAATAAAATTTGGTGTAGTGGTAAGTAGTGCGCGCTTCCACTTCGCAACGCCTGGGTTCAAGCCCTGGTCAAAGCAACATCACACAAAATATAGAAAAAGATTTTTTCTTAACAGCGGTCGTCCCTCGGCAGGCAATGGCAAACCTCCGTGTATTTCTGCCATGAAAAACAGCTTCTCATAAAAAAATACAATCGCCGTTCGGAGTCGGCGTAAAACTGTAGGTCCCTCCGCTTTGTGTGACAACATCAAGGCGCACACCACAAAGTCGGAGGAGAAGCTCGGCCAAACACTAACATATGTGTAAGCGCCAATCTCTTATTATTATTAATAAAATTTAAAATTGGGTCACTAGCGAGATTTTTAGGGTTTATTTATTAGCTCTTAGCTAGTTGTTAGCGATTTTATTCATAATATTTAATCGCAATTCTTTGCATTTACGTTTTCCACTGGAAAAAATCGATGAGACTGAAATGCTATTCGCTATTACTAATTTTTTAACGTTTAAGTTGTTTCGCATTTTCAACATTACATCAAGGGTTTATATTTAATTTGACATCACACATGTTTTATTTACTTATCTTGAGTTACTGGATCTTAAGTTGTGGCATTCTTTTAGTAAATGAGCGATATGATTTTTCTTTGCATTTTCATATACATATCTTTACCTTAATATAGAAAGGCCCTAACTTTCAAAACTCCTACCTCAAAAGCAGTTTGAAAGTTGAATAAAAATTAGAGTTCCCCAGCTCCAAATTTTGTCGAAACGTTTATCTTTTTAAACATAATATCTAGTCTAATGCTGTAGAATTAACTTTTCCTTTACTATTAGATGGATTGTAAGTTATCTGACCGCTTTTGGGATGAATCTGAATTACAAATAAAAATGAGTTAGGGCTTTTCTATATTACGGAAACGATATGTATGTATGAATGCAATTTGACTACTTTTATTGCATAAAATTTAAGGTGACCACTTACAATTGAGGAGGTAGATGCAATAAGGGCCCTCATAACATCAAAATATGTAAAATTCTAAATGTGCCCTTCTTGAATAAAACAAAAGTTATATGAGCGAAGTCTATTCAGTGATGCCAATAGTAGGGAAAAGAGGCTACATGTAGGGAAATTCAGCCTTTAATTTGCGATGTAGGGTGAAAGGACAGGCTTTGAATATTAACTTAAATGTAGGGAATTTCAAAATTCTGAATTTGTCTATTTTTTCACAAAATTTTCTTTTTTGTTCTCATATTATTTCTTTTAATTGAATCGGTGAGTTCGAAAACACTAAAAGTTCAAAATCAGTTTTTCGTTGTTGAGATCAAAAACAGTACCGACATGTACGGCTTTTCTCCCAACTTCACGGGTGCAATCAGTTGTGCTACGTTAACGGCTAAGTATATATGTATACGGTGAAATGAGAGAAAAATCGTGCTCTTCCTTGACTTGTACTGTTTTTAATCTCAACAATGAAAAACTTGTACTAGAGATGTCAGTGGCAAAAATGTTTTTCTTTGATTCGATGCATCGAAATGTACATCGATATTTTTCGATGCATCGACTTGCATAGGATTTTTCAGATATTATTAGCAATATTGTAGAAAATTTTAAATAAATTACTGCAACTGAGCTAATTGTGTTTCTAACAGAACTTCTTGCAGCCATTTAAATTTTTTGGCCAAAGTCACTTCTTTTTTTTTGAACAATTGAAAAACTGCAATGACGGTTCAATTTACCGTAGAGGTCAGTTTTCAAAAAACATCGACACATCGATGCATCGATACATCGACTATTTATACATCGAGTGAAAAATTTTCGATGCATCGAAGTAAAACATCGATATTTTTCCGACATCCCTAACTTGTACGGTTGTCGAACCCACCGATTCAATTATTAATTAGTTGAAATTATTTCAATGTGTTAGCGAATGTTACACTGAGAAAAGAGTTTACTTACGTCAACTAAATATGTTTTTCTCAAAACATGATTTACTTATAGTCACATTATTTGGTTATAGTTACCAAATCATGTGTTAGTAGGAATATACTTGGCTGACTTTTTTCTGAGTGTAGCAAGTTAAATCTTCATATGTGCTTGAACACACCCACTGAAGAGCAAGACTTCTAAAGTATGTATTTTTTTTGCGCTTGAACATAACCATTTGACCCAAGTTTGCTTAATGTCATTTTTACCGCCTACTCATCTATATTTTTGCACAGCGGGGTACAAATTACGCGACTTTTAAATAACACAAAAGCAGAGTCTGAACAAAGGAGAAAAGATTGTAATGTTGCTGCTAATGTTTAAAATAAATGATGAATTTACAAAAGAATATTTGTTTCGTTTCGATGTACTATATTTGCGTAGGGAAAAGTAGGGATTTTCTTGAGATGCGGTTGGGATTTTTTCAAAAATTTATTGGCATCACTGAGTCTATTAGAAGTAACATACGAAACTAGCGGGTATTCATTAAGTCAGTGCACTAACAAAAATATTGGGGGTATTCACCAAATTGAGCAAGTGGTCTGGCAAAAGAGCAGATGAGCTCAAGCAACGACTGTTGTTAACAGGCTTGCTTAAGCTAATCTGCTCTTTAGGCAGAGTGCCAGGCCATTTGCTAAATCTGGTGAATACCTATATTGTTTTGTTCTTTGCTTTGATTTATTTTTCTTTCATTATTTTGCAAATAGCGTTATTGTGGTTCA
Source organism: Rhagoletis zephyria (assembly GCF_001687245.7). Classification (NCBI taxonomy): domain Eukaryota; kingdom Metazoa; phylum Arthropoda; class Insecta; order Diptera; family Tephritidae; genus Rhagoletis; species Rhagoletis zephyria. Next base: position 70,496 of record NW_016157856.1, on the reverse strand, counting down.
ATTATATTCTGTGTTATGATACACTTTGCTAAATTGTACTTTGTGTAATCAAATGTTCTTTATATATGTATGTATAACGATCGTATTTGTTTATTTAAATAAAACATGATTTTATGAAGGAAACACGTGATACATATGTAATTTTATTCAACTTCTTTGTTTTATGCAAAAAGGACATATCTTCGTCAGAATTTTTCACCGGTTTTGAGCAATAATATGGAAAAATACTATGTTTCAGTAATCAGAAAAAAATTACTGCTTAATCCTATTATTTTTCAGTAATCAGTAAAAATGCAATGCTTACTGATATTTTTTTCAGTAATCAGTAAAAGTTTACTGGTAAAGCAAGGTAAATTTCATTATCATTAAAAATTTACTGCTTACTGCTTTTTTTTCAGTAATCAGTAAAATTTTACTGGTAATGCAAATTAGATTTCATTATCAGTATACTTTTACTGACTACTGCTGTCTTTAATGCATTCAATATATACTGCAGTGTGCCCATCTATGAACAAAAATTAGCTATCCCAGCTAAATCACACAATAAATGCCATTGTTAAATATATATCCTTAACAAGTAAAAAGTCTAAGTTCNCAGTAATCAGTAAAATTTTACTGGTAATGCAAATTAGATTTCATTATCAGTATACTTTTACTGACTACTGCTGTTTTTTATGCATTCAATATATACTGCAGTGTGCCCATCTATGAACAAAAATTAGCTATCCCAGCTAAATCACACAATAAAGCACTACATTAAATGCCATTGTTAAATATATATCCTTAACAAGTAAAAAGTCTAAGTTCGGGCGGAGCCGAACATTAAATACCCGACGCAAGTATTGAATACAGTTTTTTCATCTTTCACCTTTTCAGCAGGGGTGGTTTTACCCCTATTTCAAACATCGTCGGTAGAACGTTCAGTTAGACATAATGAGATAACTTATAAACTTTCCGAAATTGCATAATAACTTTATGTATTTCTTTTCAAGAGANTCATCTTTCACCTTTTCAGCAGGGGTGGTTTTACCCCTATTTCAAACATCGTCGGTAGAACGTTCAGTTAGACATAATGAGATAACTCATAAACTTTCCGAAATTGCATAATAACTTTATGTATTTCTTTTCAAGAGATTGTTGTCAGTATCAATTTTGAGTAAATTAGCATCCTTAAATTTCGCAGTATCTAAATTTCAAGCATTTCTGAAATTTACCGATATAAAAAAAGTTGGCATACTTTTGGCTTGATTTCAATAATTTTCAAGGTTTTTCTTTTATGTGCCAAGCACACTAATCATACCGAGTTTGGTCCAAATTGATTGAAAGGTTACCGAGATACACATATGTGGTCATAAGTGGGCGGGGCCATTTTCTGTCTAAAGATCAGTGTAAATATCAATATGAGCGAATAAGCTTCAGTAGTTACTTAAATATCGCAGTTGTCGTATTTGCTACCGTTATATGGGAGGTAGGCGTGGTTATTGTCCGATATTGCCCGTTTTCAATACCGTCCGTCCCACGCTGAAAAGAATTACTCATGCCAAGTTTCGTTAAGATATCTCAATTTTTACTCGAGTTATTGTCTGCAGAGTGGGGTGGACGGACGGACAGACAGTCACCGCTTAACCCTTCGTTCAGCTATTAGTCCCCCTGGTGGTTTCGGCGATACTTTTTCAAAAATTTCCACGTTTTAATTAAGTTAAGACTATGACCCTAATTGACTTTACTACGACATCGTTTAGGATAATTTTCAACTGTAGTTTTTGTCTTTAGCTTCATTTAAAAAAATAAATAAATAAACAAAAGGTCATGTCTTATTCGTTTTTGATGTACTAGTCACCCCGGTGACTATATGTAATTGGACGTAATAATCGTGATTTGGATCAGGATTTTGGGCACAAATATTTCATATTTGATTAGATTTTATTAAATTAATGGATTTTAAATAAGAAAAGAAATAAATATATACAAAAAACATAAAAAATAGTTGGTGATAAGTAATGAAATTAGCCTAACATGCTTGGATATTTAATTCGCCAAGGGTCAGCCACTAATTGAATATTTGCACTAAAAGTTTGATGCCATTTGATCGATCGTGTCGACGCCTACAATGAAAATAAACTCCATCGAATCAGTCGCTACCCACGCACGCTAAGAGCGATTTGAGTTTCGGTTTTATTCTAAATTTTTGGACGGATATGTATGGATTATTATGGATTATATGGATATGTGTGGATCATTACACAATGGCGTTCTCGATTATATTGTATTATGTTTGAGATATAAACCTCATTTGTATCTACATGGTTGGGAGTTGAATTCCANATGGATCATTACACAATGGCGTTCTCGATTATATTGTATTATCTTTTGAGATATAAACCTCATTTGTATCTACATGGTTGGGAGTTGAATTCCAAGCGGGGTGCTGAACGGCCTCTTCTTCTGTCTGCTCTTCCAATTCCGATTTGGTTTCATTACACCGTACGACAAAAACAAACAAATTTCGAAACACATCAAGCAATCAATATACCCACGAAACTGTGGGCCTAATATAGTAAAACTGCGTTTTTAGGTAAAGGACTTTGTAGTTTCAAAGATATGATTCATTCCAAAACTTATTTAAAAAATTCATTCAAATGTAGAAAAACAGTATGGATACCAAATGAAAGAGAAAGTTCTGTAGAATTAAAAAAAATGTGGTTCACAAGGGCGAATAGGTATTGAAAATGTCCATTTAATTAGTTTTATTTTTTAAGCGAATAAAGTTCGAAGGACGAAATTCGAGGATGTGGTCGAGTGCATTTTAGTCCTTAACATATAATTTTTTCGAAAATAATTATTGTAAAAATTCGAGGATATTTAATGATAAAATGTTAAAATTACATTTTCGATACCTAATCGTCCTTATGTACCAAAAAATTTAATCGGCCTTAATTCTACAGAATGTTCTTTTGAATTTGATAGCCATACTGTTTTTCTACATTGCACTGAACTTTTTTTTAACTTAATTAAGTACATAATTATATTTTTCGAATTTCAACGTCCTTAAAAAAATCCCGACGTCAGAGAGAAAAACTAAAAACGCAGTTTTACTATATTTGGCCCATGGTTTCGTGCATATATAAAATTTTGTGTGTGTACAATTTACTGTCGCACGTTGTTATAATTGAATTTACGATCATCTTCCACTACATTAAATTCTGCCGGAATGTCCTTTTCGAATATTCAAATACACAACAACAACAAAACCTCGTTAAAACAGTTTATCCTACTTCCATTTAAGATTCGTTTTCGAAAACTCAAATATAATTTTGCTCGCGGCGCGCCGCATGCATAGTGCATGTGATATTCATATATTTAGTCACCGGGGTGACTAACAGTGTAACGACCGACTCAAATCGATTTCCTTTTTCATTCTGATCGTTTATGTATACATTTGTCTATATCTGTCTCCATTCGTTATGACCGTTACAAACAGCCATTATGGAACAAAGTTATAATACCCTTGTGCACAAGTGCGCTCGGGTATAAAAAATACGTTAATTTTGACTGACTTCCTTTATAAATTAGCAATTCCATAGCATCAGATTCTTTCAGAAATTTATTGTTTGTCTTAAAGCTCTTCTTTAAAATGTTAATTGAATGAAGTTGTTCTTTCGTAGTTGGCAAACTTTCTGATAATATTTCTTAGCTTCACCTTCAGATTCATCTGAAGACGGATTTAAGAGTTAATGTAAAATTTCGGCGTCAAAGTTGGGAACTTTGAAATTTTTGCCCTGCGCTTATATCCGAGCAAACTTACCTATCAAAGTCTACTTTGGTATCAAAATTCTGGTGCTTTTAAACGGGGAATCATGTAAGCGGGGATCCATTAAGCAGGGATATCTAACCATTTGTATATGGGCAAATCTCATAAGGGGTAAAATCGTCGGTAAAAAACGGGGAACGTTTTATTTTCAGAAATTTTGTATTCGTTTGTTGGAACCTTTGGAATTCACAAAGTAGAATTTTGGAATTTTAAAAATTTATACAAACAATTTTGTGCGTAGAACTAGAAAACTTGTTACTTCAAATGTATGAACGCCTGGTATTGGGAAATGAAAATATCGTTTTTTTAGAAATAAAAACTGGTCATAAAGAGTGGCCGCGCGAAAATGGGTATATATGTATTTTAAAAAAGGACATCATATACATGTGGATAAACCATGGACTGAATGATGAAAGCTGCTATCATTCGATGGTTGATATGCATGATTATTTCATGTTCTGCAAATTTTACCCATCTTTTAAAGAAAGAATTTATAGATACTAATTGTCTTGGATAATTTTGCGCTCAGTTTTTAAACAACCAAAACTATAAGTTTGTGCAATATGTTCATCTGAATCAAGCTGGGTTCATGCGTGGAGGAGTCCAAGCGTAAGCATCCGTTCGTAGGACATGGCTTAGCCCGCGTGGCCACTGTGCATTGATACGCGATACTATGTCAATATCGTTGTAAAGTTAATACACCTCATTATTCTATCATCTAAACCTATATATTTTTCTTAGTGTATAAAATTTGATTGGAACTGAACTAGGGAATGCACACAAAGTGTTCATTCATCTAGAATCTAATTTAGTTTTGAATTCTCTTTACTTCAGCATTCTCAGTTTTTCATTCAGGTATTTACCACCTTGCTGCGTGAAATCAATTTTTTGTAACGATTGTAGATTGAAAAAATATATGCCACACTACCAGACTAAAGGAAAAAGAATGAAATCCTACTTGCAAATATTTCATGATTAAAATTTTAAATGATTTCCCAGTTGCACAGCTCAGCCAAGTAGTGTGCGAGTCAGTGATCGCACTTTTGAACTGGAACATTGACGCGTTTGAAGGCAGCGATGCAAACATCAGTCGTATCTCATCGCCCTTTTCCTTATGCATAGTAGAAATATTATAAAGTTCATTCATGTGGTTTATCCCGACTCTCAGGCATTGATTCTTTAAGAGAATGGAATTTTTGGATCTTATTTAGTTGAGCATTATCGTGGATTAGTCGAGTGAATGCGACATTTGAAATTGTCCCTTTGCAGCGTGAGCAGACGCATCTATAGGTGTCGTTGATACGTCGGTGGTCTTTGGGCGAGTTTGTTCGAAGGCTTCGGCTATGGCACAGTAAACATCCATATAACGCTTCTCAAACTCTGATGTCATGTTATTGGTGTAATATGATGACTCCGAAGAACCCTCTGCACAGATTATGATCGTATGAGCCTCAGCAAACTCCTTTGAGATCGAATCGATCTGTTGTAAACGTTTTTGAAAATAGATTGACGTTTTACGTGATTGCGCATTCTTTCTAAAGTTTTGAAGAACACGTTTCAATGATTAGTGGTGGTCGCACTGCAATTTTACTAAGTTATCGAATGGCATTTTGCATATTTCTGGTGCTATGACTGTTTTTTTTTTCTTCTCGCAAATTCTAACTGTGCTGCGGGCTCTGCTAATCCTTCTTTGCGTCAAATTTCATTGAGTCGGCTTGTTTACTTGCTAGTTTAGCGCTGCAAATATCTAACGGGCCCTTATGTACATGTACTGCCGAGTTGGGTGTACGTACATATGTACGCAAAGCTTATGTACACTTGTGCTTATGTACAATTTTGGCGATGCACATATGAATGTATGTGTACTGAGAAAATTAGGCGATCAAATAAATTCAACAACTTGTAACTTGTGCATACGTACGGCCGCCATTTTGCTAATTTAGAAATTTTTTCAAATTTAGTATGCCAAATACAGAGCATCAAAAACACTTCCACAATCAAAAAACCGAATTGAAAAATATTGATTTTCAAAAAAACTAGAAATATTTGAAAAAAATTTTCGGCCGTTATACTTTAAAATCACAGTTTGCCCTAAAATTTTCAGATGCCCGTAACTCAGCGAATTTTTTTTTTGCAAACAAAAAATACGTGTCTCTTTATTTGTCCTAAAAACATGAAAAGTCGTATTAAACTTGATTTCGAATTTTGAACCCATTCACCCTGCATGAATTGAAATAGAATCAGCCAACGGTCGTTGCTTGAGCTCATCTGCTATTTTGCTAGACTGCCAGGCCACTTGCTCACTTTGGCGAATACCACTAATGTGTTGGTTGAAAGCGGCACTTCTAATCCAGCATTTCTAAATACATATTTCTTAAATCCCGTCACTTGCGTCACGCCTATTTTGAACTTTACAATCCATTCCCTAATCGCGTTAATGACATCAAACGGAGGACAACTGTCAGCAATTAAATCTATATCCCTTCCTATGCCTTCGTCACCAACGAAACCTACGCTTTCAGCATTATCTTCAGCTAATCCTTTATCATTACAATCTAGAGTCCGACCGATTCCAATTTTTTTCAGGTACCGATGCCGATGCCGATTAATTGGCTTATGAGGAAAGAATCGGCCGAATCACTCGTCTGCCTCAGGTGAGTGGTCAATACGACGGTCATCGTGATAATTGTTTTCGCCACCGGAAGTCAAATCGACTACCCACCGCTTCATTTTGCCAACACTGCTGTTGGTTGTCTTGGGACCCTCATGCTCGCCAACTTTTATCATTTCGTATCTATCTATCATTGTCTGCTGTTATGCGATATGGACCGAGGAACTTTGTCCGAATTCTCAACCCTATCCCATACTGCACCCGTTCNGTTTTGGCAATTTTTTTGCTGGCTTTATATAAAATAAAATTGTCGCATATACTTTTGTATGGAAAAAAAGTCAAACACCTTCAACAAAAAAAATAATAATTTTTGTGAGCTGTCTGCAAATGTTTTTTAAAGTTGGCTGTCGCTTCACCCGAACATTTGAAAAGAAATTCCAAAGAATCGGCAAAGAATCGGCGAAAAAAGCCGATGCCGATGCTCAATTTTGTGCCGATACTAGCCGATGCCGATGCCGATTAATCGGTCGGACTCTATTACAATCACTGCTTTCATCATGTACTTTTTCACTTTTAATTTTTATACTTTTTTGTAACAGCCAAAACGAATCGAGATAGATATAGACAAATATATACATAAATGATCAGAATGAAAAGAGAAGTCGATTAGGCCATATCTGTCTGTCCGTCCATCCGTCCGTCCGTCTGTTTACACGATAACTCGAGAAAAAAATCTAGATATCTTAATGAAATTTGGCGTGTAGGTTGCCCTTTACCCAAGGTAAACGGGAGAAACCGGACTGTATCCACGCCCACTTCCCATATAACGGTATTTTCGAAAAATGCAAAAACTACAATATTTCAGTAAATATTCCATCTCCATATACTGTTGAAAATTAGTACGTGAAGTAGAATTATGTTAAAAAAAAATATCATTATGAAATTTTTGGGAAATGGGCGTGACTACGCCCACTTATGATGAAATGATGTATCTCAGTAGGTGCTTCACCAATCCTTAGCCTTGCTTAGGGTCCAACTAAAAAATTTGTTGAAAATCTTTAAAATCGGGCAACAAGCACGCCCACCTACCAAATAACGGTAATTTACAGAAATACGAAGATTGCCGTAAATTAGTAACTACTTAAAATAATTCACTCAAAATCGATATATTCAGAGACCTCTTAGCAGAAAGAAATAAGGGCGTGGCACCGCCCACTTACATCTACATATATATATCTCGGTATCCGGTTTATCAACTTCTACCATACTCTGTACATTTGGTAACCTTGACGCAAAAAAGCAATGCATTAAAAAATTTGAAATCGGATTAAAATTACGCCCACTTACCATATAACGGTATATCTCAGAAACACGAAAACTCCGATATTTCAATAACGAAATAAGCCAATTTATTCCAGTTTACTAGTATTTTTAGACAATGGGCGTGACGCCACCTACCTATGACTGCTTAAGTGTATATAGATAACGCTTAATCTATTTCCACCAAAATTAGTTCAATTACTTCAATATATTATGGCATATTATCAAAACTCTTTGAAATCGGGAAAAACACTCTTGCTTATCATGCAGTTTACTGAAAGCTAGTGATGCACAGAACCGAGGAACCGGGTCCTTTAGAGAATCGACCGGTCCGGTTCTTACTAGAACCAAAAAACGGTTATAACTGAAACGAAACTCGATTCTAAAAGACCCTAAAAACAGTTAGGGGAGAGCCGAAAAATGGTCTCGAAAAGCCGATAAACTAAGTTCAAAGGAATCGAAAACGGTTCTCATGCAACCGAAAATCGGCCCCGATCGCCCTATGAGCAAAAAACTTTTTTTGGCAATAAATTCTAAATATGAAGATATCAGACCGAAATTCGGGTTCGATATGTATTAGATATAGAGTTCTTAGTTGACCTACCAAATTTTGTTCGGTCCGAGGCCGCCTTATACCGGATCTAGCCGACTTAAATAAACTTCGGTTTGTGTACGTATAATAGAGTTTTGACTTGGCTTACACAATTTTTATATATCCGAGCGTACTTGTGCACAAGGGTATTATAACTTTGTTCGCATAACGGTTGTTTGTAACAACCTAAACGAATCAAGATAGATATAAACTTGGGTTGCCAACCGTACTATAATATATAGTATTGCACTATTTTTCTGGTCGGCGTACTATATACTGTTGGAAAAAATATAGTACGCAATAACACTATATTTCTTCAGTTATAAATATAAATATATTTCAGTAGTTTGCACGAAAAATTGGTTTTAAAATGGATGACCTTTATACTGAAATAACTATATTTAATTAAATATTCTTTAAAGTAAAAGGCCATTGAGAGTTTATAATCAAAAAAGGTAACATATTTTAAAAACACTATGAAAGAACTAAAAAATTTACTTAAAATTATTTCATTTCTACTCTTTATTCCAACAACTTCGGCATCACAAGAAGAACTTTTTCCATCACTTAAAAATCCTGTTTACTTTTTCTTTTAAATAAAATACTATGTATATTCGAAATGTTCTATATTTTTTCCAATTTTTTTGAAAAAGTAATATAAACATCTTTGCCGTATCTGTTAGTCCGTCTACACGATAACTCCAGAAAAAATTTATGTACATATGCCAACGGGCGCGTTTATAAGACGTAGCTATTTAGCAAACTACTGGAAACCAGGGATGATAAATGCGTTTTTTAATTTTGTACCAAATGCCAAAAAAAAATGTACCAAATCAGCTGAAAAAGTTACAACATATGTATATGTTTTTAAATTAGGTAAATTTCTCTATAGGTACGTTCGTTTAAAATCTCCAGTAAAACTCGCCCAGCAACAAAATTCCTGTGAAATATAAAATCTGTTCTCTAACAAGAGAAAAATATCCGGTATAGTATGCGAACAGAAAGTTTGCAGAAACCTTCAAGCTATCCGAATATTTGATGAAATTTTTGTTTTCATTCAAAAATGTAAAAAGAAAAAATTCTTCATCAACTAAAAGTTCAGGTCTCCGGATCACTGTAGCGTTTTCCCAGCAGAGGTAGCCGGAATACAGGAGGCTTCGCATTGTTTGCTCTCTAGGGTATTACCTCTACAATACAGGGAACACTTGAGAAATTGCTCAAGGTCTGGGTACTCCCCTGACCTCTTGCGGTCTAAGTTTGGACAGATGGGCGTGTAGCCAGCTAAGCGTGCGCTGGGCAAATACCCTGGAATGCAGGGCGGCTAAGTCCTTCCGGTCACGTGTAGACCGAGGGCGGTTCAGGGAGCTCGTGAGACTAAGCAAGTTACACTTATCACTTCTGGTGGGAGTTCTAACTGGTCATTGCGTGATGATGACCATAAAAAAATCATCAATTGATTAAAATAATCAATTTACAGTTAGCTTTTTTGTGGGATTTCGATAAATAACTAACATTTAATTAGCTACGACAAAACTAACTTTAAGTTAGTTGTAAAATTGAACAGCATGCATGCATGTCTGCATGACGCAGATGTTTTTGTGAGTTTGTTTTCATTACAAGTTGCTATTTAAATATCTTCATACAAAAATTACTTTCAAAACATTATTTTTCTGCACTTCGCAGATTCTTTTTCGTATTTAGGATAAATAAAATAAAGGTCGAAATTTTATATTAGCATTTTGATGTTATGTCTGATCGAATTCAATTATGGGATCACCTAAAAGAGAACATATAAACAAATAAGCCAATTTGTAATGTTAAATAAAATAAATAAATAAATAAAAATATAAAAAATTTAAAAAAAATTTTTTTTTATTGATATTTCATGTCCAAAAGTAGTTAGCTATAAGTTAGTTGACATCTAATGCAGAGGAAACCAGTTCTAAATTTCGGCCATCGCCCTTCAAAAGTAGTTAGTTACGGCCAAAGGAAATACATAGTTAACAAATAGTTACCACAGTCGACTGCTACTTACAGGTATATTCTGCGCTGGTAATAAAAAGTTTGTAACCGGTAAATAGAGTTCCTGTCAATTTTTAAACCCTTTTCGCATTCTGTGTGCTCTTGTAACCGGTAGATTTTGTTACCATCTCATAAGCTGGTAACAAAATATTGCAACATCAAATATGCGATGCCAGAATTTTCACAATTCTTCATAGCTGAATTGCTGAATATTTTAACTGCATTAACAACGTACCTAGAATCGCGGTGACAAGAACTGGTAACATTTTTTGGTAATCAAATTTTCCGGTTACAAAATCCTCGGTAACGTGCAGAGTAGACCTTTTAGTTAATAGTTAGCAACAAACTAGTCCCATTTTCTGCAGGGTAGTTTAAAAGGGCCATCAAAACCCTAAGAATACAATTCTGAACGCATGAAAATCATTTTGTGAATATATCAAGGCAAGCAACAAAAGCATTCAAGTATATTTATGAAGTGCAAGTAACACAAATCTTTACAAAAAATAATTGAATTCAATGCAATCGAAGATTCAGAAAAATATTGTGCAAAACATTTAGTCCTTCCTACGGTTTATATTATTACAGCAACTGTTTATTGATTTTAGTAAGTCTTTCGATTTTAATAAACACCACGTCTTGTATGAAGTGGAAAAAGATGAGTATAAATACTTTCATCCACAAACATTCAAGTTTTCAAGTATACATAGTAGTATTTCCACAGAATTTGGCGCCAATTTGACAAAATTGTACCAAAAATGTCGGTGTAGTACCAATGTACTTTGGAGATTCAAAATGTACCTAAAAAGTACAATTGTACCATCAATTTCATCACTGCTGGAAACTGTTGAACCCAACAATTACGTCTTAGAAACGGCTTTATGAATATGCTGCCAAATGAACAGCTGATAAATGCAAAGAAATGGAATTGCAGTAAATAAAGATAGTTGCGCCGATACTATTTGAGAATTCAACGCTGAGCTGCCGCCGTGTTGAAAAAATCGTTCAATGTTGTAATGAATTAAATAGTGTATAATTATATAGCATACATCTTAAAAAAAACATATTATTAGGAACGTAGTATTATTATAAAATATTTTAGTTACTTTATCACAACAGCAATATAAAATAGTCGGCCCTCGGCAGGCAATGGCAAACCTCCGAGTGTATTTCTGCCATGAAAAACAGCTTCTCATTAACATACAATCGCCATTCGGAGTCGGCGTAAAACCGTAGGCGCCTCCCCAAACACTAACATATGTGTAACCGCCAATCTATTATTATTATTAATACAAAATATAATAAACTTGTTTGCAACTGCCACCTATCAAAGCGGCGTTAAATTTAATATAAGCGGCATAAGTCTTTTCAATCAGCTGTTTAGGCTAAGCCCAACGCGTTGACTTCAGGTAGCGTAAAAATTTTCTGCTGGAAAAAATGGTGGAAATTTGCCAACTGTTGAGCCGAGAGGAACTACTCAACTAGCGTTTCTAAGACAAATAGCCAACGGTAAGGCAACAGCTACGTCTTATGAACGTGCCCACGTACGTAGATTGGTATTGGAATTTTGGCATAAACTAAGACGGAAATTTGTTTCAAAATACATACTTATGTATGTATGTACATTGTGGTTAAAAAATTTTGGAAATTCATAAACGCTACCTCAAATTATTGTTATTTGTGATAAAAAATGAGAAACGTGTTTTTTTATTTTGAGGTTGCGCTGGTCGGTTTTTTATAAAAACGCTGATGTTCTCAATTTTTTTATTTTCTTGACATGTTAAAATGCAGCTAAAAATTGGTTTTTTACATATAATTACTCGTATTATTGGGGAACATTCCCTTTATTACATATCTGTCTTGGGCAGTTAGAATTGGCCAAATGCCCGAAAATATGCTCTCGAAAAGAGACTAGTAAAATTAAAACGTTGATACTGAACGATTTACGCATTGTCATGGGTTGGAAATTGTTACCAGGGGGTTTCTGGGGTTGCTAATTAGGGATCTGAAGTCATTTTTCCGAAATTCAAAATGGCGGATCTAAAATGGCGGTCCATATTTTTTTAAATGATTGGATTTGTTCGAAACCCGGCACTCGAGAGTTTTTGTGGTCGCCGATTACGAATCTGAAGTAAATTTTTTTAAATTCAAAATGGCGGATCCAATATGGGGATCAAATTAAAAAAAAAGTACTAAAATTAAAACTTGGATACTGAATGTTTTAAACATTGTCAAGGGTTAAAACACGTTTCAGTGGGGTTCTGAAAGAAGTAATCATGTTGATAATTTTTGGAGGACAAATCTATAGTGTAGGGTGCGTTCAGAAATGCATCAATCAAAAGCATCAGTCTCTTTAATTTCAGAACTATAATTGATAGAAACGTCAAATTTGCGCAACCACGGTTAAAATCCGAATTGGAACTCAGTTGCGTAAATAACACATTTCCATAAATTATAGTCTAGAAATAAAAGAGACTGATGTTTTGGCTTGATGCATTATTGAACGCACCCGTAGTGTTAGCATTCATATCGCTAGCTTATAGTGAAAGGTTGCTAAGTTCATTTGTAGAAAATCTAGAGGGGAGCCAAAAACCTTTCCAAAACATTTTCTTCAAGAATTTTGCAGAAGGTTCCTTTGCAAATTAAAAGATTTTGATTTTTTTGTGAACTTATAGATTTTTCTGTATCTTTTTTGGATTTAGTAAATTTGCCTTTGATTGAATATAAACGGGAAGAAATAAAACAAGCACGTTAGTTAATCCTTTTGGAGACATTGCGTTTTTAATTTACCTTACTTGATATATGCAAATATGAGTTTTCACAAAAAGTGGACTTAGCAATTTTTCACTTCAAGCTAGCGATATATTAATGAGATGATAATAGGTCTTTCTTTGTAGGACTTTCTTTTCATTGGCAACTAAACTGCCGAAAGGTTTAGCTATTCCCAATTATAATTAGATTAAAAAATAAAAGTCCGGGAATAAAATTGTTAGTCAGGTCAAATTAGACCAAAAATAGGAGTGAAGTTACAAAAATTCCCACGCAGCTGAAAATTGGTAGGATTGTTCAAAACACCATCATAAAGTAAATCAGGAAAAAAAAGTTACTCGGGGTCAAAGGTCACAGAAACAGGTTTTTCGCGATTTTCAGCAAAACGGCAAGTTTATCATAAAATTACTTTACACAAAAATTGTATAACTAAAAATAAAATAACTGACCCCACACTTGGTCATCCACATCACTCGTCTGCCTCAGGTGAGTGGTCAATACGACGGTCATCGTGATAATTGTTTTCGCCACCGGAAGTCAAATCGACTACCCACCGCTTCATTTTGCCAACACTGCTGTTGGTTGTCTTCGGACCCTCATGCTCGCCAACTTTTATCATTTCGTATCTATCAAAACCTTTGTCTGCTGTTATGCGATATGGACCGAGGAACTTTGTCCGAATTCTCAACCCTATCCCATACTGCACCCGTTCAATAGCTACAAGGTCGCCTACGCGATATTTTGTTGCTGCCAGTCGCTTTCTATTGTACTGTTTTTCATTGTCTGCTTGTACTTTAGCTTTAGCTTGTTTTGCCTCGTTGGGCAGTTCTCGTCTTGAGTCATCATACAGTTCAACCATCGCGTATTCAACTAGCTCCATTAAACGTAAATCGCCCTCGGAATGCATCTTAGTACCCTTTAGTAGTTGAAATGGAGTTATCTTTATAGATCGGTGATATGTAGAGTTTATAACCCTCTGCAGTGGCTTTACGTTCTCCAACCACTTTTCTGGATCACCAAGAGACGTCTTCGTTAATGCTGATATGACGGCAGCGTGAAAGCAAGCTAGTTGTAATTAAATCATGATTCAATAATACAAGGTTGGATAAATATTGACATTTGTGTCAATCGAACAATCTTATCTCCTTTTGTGAAAAGGTAGCAGGAAAAGTAAGTAGTCTGGTAGTGCTGAAATGCGTTTTTGTATACAAATTGAATTAAATATATAAAGAAGATTCCACTTGTCTACACAATAGACAATGAATTAACTTTTTATGGCCACATAAATATTAAAAATGAAATAAATGGATATTCGAATAAAATTCTTGCCAAAGAAAAATCTTTGAAGAAATGTTCCCAAATACTCAAAATAAACCACGGTTTCATTGAAATTCCAGTATATATTAAACAAATTTAATGGAATTCAAACAAATCCTTTATTCAAAGGGACTATATAAAGAATTATACAAATAGTAAAGATGCACATGATTTAATGCATATAAATTAATCTTTTAAAAATTATTATATTTGTTGCATTTAAAGATTACATGTTCAATATCTTAAATTGAATTATATTTGGTTTTTTTTTACTTTAAATTTTTTAGTAATGTTTTCTACTTTTTCCTCCAATCAGTCTTGCCAATCATTATATTGGTTACGTTTAAAAGTTATATCTTCAATATCGCAATTTAATTACATTTGGTTATTTAAAAATCTAATTTTTGCGGAATGTTTTTTACTTTTTCTCCAATTAGTCTTGTTAATCATTATATCAGTTAAACTTTAAAATTGTCAAGTTTATGTAATGTTGTGTACTTTTTTCGGCAATCAGTCCCAATGAGCATGAGAAAATATCTTTATTAATATTTCCACTTTCGCTTTTATGGAGTGGTATACTTACTTGTAAATATGCAAAAGCTGCACTTGACCAACCCAAACGCTGCAGTGGTAAAAATACATGCACCAGCAAACTAGGACGGACACCCAAGGGATCCAGACCTTCACAAGAGAATATATTTATTAATATTTGTATTTTCTGCACTAGCCATACGTGGACGGACACACAGAGATCCTAGTATGCAAAACTTACTTGCAACGGCTGCACTTGTTGTAAAACGCTACTTTTTGAATACAAATTATGAATAACTCCGGTAGCCTAGAAATAAATATGTAAATTATTGTTGTAATTCAAAATATATCCATTATTTTTGATTTTTTTTCCATACTTACTTGAATTTACCCAATAAGAAAATGAATTTCCACGAATCAAAGAAGGCATATTTGATCCAACAGTCGGAAATTTCAGCCTTCATGACAACACCTCCGACAACGGAGAGAGGCTGATCGACTTCGCCGCGGCACGGAACATGGTAGTCAGTAGTACCAGACACCAGCATCGAAAGATCCACAAAGCAACTTGGGTGTCCCCTGATCAAAGAACAAAGAACCAAATTGATCATGTTGTGATAGATGGAAGATACGCTTCGAGCGTTCTTGACGTGCGCTCTATCCGAGGTGCCAACATCGACTCGGATCACTACCTTGTTGCAGCTAAGGTCCGCATGCGCCTCTGTGCAATAAAAAACGTGCGGCAGGCAACGCGACGAAAGTTCGACATCGCAAAGCTGCAGTCACAATGGACAGCCGAAAAATTTAGCAACCGACTCTCAATCCTGCTTAATCAAGCAACTCCTCATCGCCTGGACATAAATGAGCAGTGGGACTCCATATCCCAATCCCTTCGCACCGCTGCGGAAGAGGTTGTTGGTTACTACAAACCGCGCAGAAACAACTGGTACGACGAAGAGTGCCGCGCGGCTGCTGCAGAAAAATACGCAGCATACAAAGCTACCCTTCAGCCAATGGCGACACGCGCGACAATTGAGCGTTACCGGGAGAAAAGGAGGGAAGAGAGACGCCTTTTCAAGAGAAAGAAAAGAGAGGCAGAAAGGCGTGAGTGCGAAGAGCTTGAGATGCTGGCAGACAGGAACGCGGCTCGAAAATTCTATCAGAAAATAAGGCAGCAATCAAATGGTTTTAAGACCGGGGCTAGCTCCTGCAAAGATGAAGATGGAAACCTGGTAACAGATGTCCATAGTACACTTGAGATATGGAGGGAACACTTTTCATTGCTTTTAAATGGCGAAACAGATGGCGCGTTTGATGAATTAGAACCCGAACCAATGTATAGGGACGAAGCTCACGTCCCTCAACTGGACCAAGACGAGGTGAGAACAGCAATAAAGCGGCTTAAGAACAACAAAGCCCCCGGAGCCGACGGTATACCGGCTGAGCTGTTCAAAGCCGGTGGCGAAGAGTTGGTGGGGCGTATGTACCAGCTTTTAAGCAGAATTTGGTCTGATGAATACATGCCCGAAGAATGGAATCTCAGTGTACTTTGCCCAATCCACAAGAAGGGAGATCCCGCCGTTTGCGCCAATTATCGCGGAATAAGCCTTCTTAATATTGCATACAAGGTCCTGTCGACGATACTGTGTGAAAGACTGAAGCCGTTCACGAACCAGCTGATTGGACCTTATCAGTGTGGCTTCAGACCTGGTAAGTCCACCATTGACCAGATTTTCACAGCACGTCAAATCCTGGAGAAGACACTAGATAAGCAAATCGACACACACCATCTTTTTGTTGACTTTAAAGCTGCTTTTGATAGCACGAAGAGGAGCTGCCTGTACGACGCCATGTCCAAATTTGGGATCCCCGCAAAACTAATACGGCTATGTAGAGTGACGTTGAGCACAACCTTCAGCTCCGTCCAAATTGGGAAGGACCTCTCCGCGCCGTTTGAGACCAAACGAGGTTTTAGACAAGGCGATTCACTCTCGTGCGACTTTTTCAATCTGATGCTGGAAAGCGTAATAAGAGCTGCCAATCTGAATCGCAGCGGCACCATATATAGCAAAAGAACGATGCTGCTGGCGTATGCAGATGATATCGATATCGTAGGTCTGAAACAAAGGGACGTAACCGCAGCATTTTCCAGTTTAGAAAAAGAAGCTAAAGAGGTTGGTCTAGCGGTGAACGAGGGAAAGACAAAGTACCTCCTGGCAACATATAAAGAGTCCACGCGCTACGGGACACACGTCACTGTTGGCAGATATAACTTTGAAGTAGTGAAGGACTTTGTCTACCTAGGATCCAGCATAAACACCACCAACAACGTCAGCCTGGAGATCAAGCGAAGAATAACTCTTGCCAACAGGTGCTACTTTGGGCTCGGTAGGCAATTGAAAAGCAGAGCCCTCTCTCGACGAACGAAACTCACGCTCTACAAATCTCTCATCATGCCCGTCCTTTTATATGGCGCAGAATCTTGGACGATGTCGAACAAAGATGAGAAGGCTTTGGGGGCTTTCGAGAGAACTATTCTACGCAAAATCTACGGCCCTGTTTTCGTGGATGGCGGATATCGGAGAAGATGGAATGAGGAACTGTATGAGCTTTTTAACGACATGGACATAGTTAAGCGCATAAAAATACAGCGATTGCGTTGGCTTGGACATGTTGTACGCATGGATGACGACTCTCCGGTGAAAAGATCCTTCGACTCTGCACCCATGGGTGGACAACGAAAGTAAGGGCGCCCACGAACGCATTGGAAGGACCAAGTGCAGAAGGACCTGTCTGCGCTCGGGATAACCAACTGGCGCAAATTCGCGCAGGAGAGAAGCAATTGGAAAAGCTTTTTGGTCTCGGCCCAAACCGACAAACGGTTGTAGTGCCAAATAAGAAGAAGAAGAATTAAATGATGTTTCATGTCATGCCCTTCGCAATACGTTCGGAAATTGGCCGAAATAAACGCTCCCCTTCTATCGGATACGACGTGATGTGGGTAGCCAAACGTTTCAGCAATGACCTCAAACTTTCGTATCGATTCATCCGTAGCTAAGGTATTGGTCGGAAACAACCAACGAAATTTGGTGAAGCCATCTATAAAAGCTAATATGTACCGATAGTCCTTTTTAGTTTCCGGCATCGGCCCCAGATTGTCGACATGCATCGTTGCAAGTAGAGTGTCTCCTTTCCGAACCAAATGAAGCAAACCTTCAGCTTTACCTCGTTTACGATCAGACAAATTGTATTTAGCGCAACTGGCAATGCACCTCTCGATTCGGCTATTCAAATCTTGTATAAAAAATTATTTTCCTAGTGCTTCTTTCATTTTTTTTGCCCCAAAATGTCCTCGTTCGTGAACCTCACGTATTATGGACGTCCTCATGGCAGCTGGAACGACAAATTTAACATTTCCATTCAAAACTTTACATAAATACCATTTTGGGACGTGAAATCCTTGTGTGGTCCATTTTTAAGCATCTAAACAATAGCACTTAAGCCCTCACCCTCTTTTTGTGCATCCGATAATCGTTTTAACAGCTGGTTTTCGTTTTGAAGACACATAACTTCAGGATGCCGGCTTAAGGGATCCACATGCCGCATACTCGTTCCCGATCGATGCTCCACCCAATAGTCGAACTCTTCTAACAGCAGTGCCCACCTAGCTTCTCTCGTTTACAATCGGACACTATTTTGAACCTTTGCCCGAGCAGATAAATTCTAAACTTTTTCACTGCTTCGATTACAGCTAGCACCTCTGGTTCGTAGCTGGAGTAATTCTTTTCTGCGATGGTTGTGCATTTGCTCATAAAGAGTACTGGATGTAAAGCGTTATCGGCATCACACACCTGCAGCAATACTGCACCGTACCCTTGCTTGCTCGCATCAGTGTGCAGCTCTGTTGGGGCACCATACGTGAAGATCCTTAATACTGGTTTAGTTGTTAGTGTATTCTTCAGGTCGTTCAGGACAGATAACATGTCTACGTTAAGTTGATTACGACCTTCTTTNGTACTGCACCGTACCCTTGCTTGCTCGCATCAGTGTGCAGCTCTGTTGGGGCACCATACGTGAAGATCCTTAATACTGGTTTAGTTGTTAGTGCATTCTTCAGGTCGTTCAGGACAGATAACATGTCTACGTTAAGTTGATTACGACCTTCTTTCTTCGTTACTTCCTAAAATATCCAGCCAAATCTCTGTAGATGTTTTACATTAGACGGCACCGGAAAATTTATGACTGCTTTTACTTTTGCTAATGATGGCGCAACTGTACCTTTGTGGGGTCTGCGACCTAAATAATCGATTTATTGCTGTAAAAACTGGCACTTTTGCCATTTTATGTTCAGCAGATTAGCAGCCGCAACATCTAACGTTTGCTTTAATCTGCTAATTCCCTCTTGAATACTTCGTGATGGTACAACAATATCATCGACGTAAATAATCGTGCTTCCCTCTCATACTAAGTCTTTAAAAGCATAAGTAACGTACTTTTGGAAGATGCTGGGCGAGTTACACAATCCAAAGAGTGCCCTCGTAAACTCGTATTGGCCACTTTGGGTGACAAAGGAAGTGTATTTTCCATTCCCTTCCTCAACGGTAATATGGAAAAATCCATTTTCGAGATCCAACGTCGTAAAATAATGAGAATCTTGTAGACGGTTAATCTGGTCCTCTATCACCGGCAGCGGATATCTGTCCTTGTAAATCTTTTTGTTGACAGCGCGGTAATCTATACACAGACG